>NC_044566.1:73405010-73407812 GCF_007565055.1 Rhinopithecus roxellana | reverse complement strand
AGTTATTATATGAGGAGATTTCCTTTTTCACAATGGGCCCCAAAGGGCTCCCAAATCACTTTGCAGATTAAACGAAAAGAGTGTTAACAAACTGCTTCATGAGGACTAAGTTGTAACTCTGTGAGAAGAATTCACTTACCACAAGGAAGTTTCTCAGAAAGCTTCTTTCACGTTTTGAAGTGATGATATTTCCTTTATCAGCGTAGGCCTCAATGCGATCCAAAGTAGCCCTTCTCAGGTTCCTCAAAGACAGTGTTAATGGACTGTTCTAGGAAACAGAAGTGTAACTCTGTGAGATGAATTCACACATCACGAAGAAGATTCTAAGAAAGCTTCTTTCTAGTTTTCATCAGAGTATATTTCCTTTGGCACCGAAAGCTTCATTGCTCTAAGAAGTATTCCATTGCAGATTTCCAGAAAACTGTGTTAGCAAACAGACCACTGAAGAGAAAGTGTAACTCTGTGAGTTGCATTCATATGTTGAAGTTCATTTTCCCAGAAAGCTTCTTTCCAGTTTTTTTTGAAGATATATGCTTTTTCACCATAGCGCTCAATGAGCTCCCAAATATCACTTTGTAGATCCAGGACCACAGTGTTAGCAAACTGTTCCAAGAAGGGAAGGGTGGAACTCTGTGTGATGAAGTCACATCAGAAAGCAGTCTCTCAGAAAGCTTCTCCATAGTTATTATCTGAGGAGATTTCCTTTTTCACATTGGGCCCCAAAGGGCTCCCAAATATCACTTTGCAGATTAAACGAAAAGAGTGTTAACAAACTGCTTCATGAGGACTAAGTTGTAACTCTGTGAGAAGAATTCACTTACCACAAGGAAGTTTCTCAGAAAGCTTCTTTCACGTTTTGAAGTGATATATCCTTTATCAGCGTAGGCCTCAATGCGATCCAAAGTAGCCCTTCTCAGGTTCCTCAAAGACAGTGTTAATGGACTGTTCTAGGAAACAGAAGTGTAACTCTGTGAGATGAGTTCACACATCACGAAGAAGATTCTAAGAAAGCTTCTTTCTAGTTTTCATCAGAGTATATTTCCTTTGGCACCGAAAGCTTCATTGCTCTAAGAAGTATCCCATTGCAGATTTCCAGAAAACTGTGTTAGCAAACTGACCACTGAAGAGAAACGTGTAACTCTGTGAGTTGCATTCATATGTTGAAGTTCATTTTCCCGGAAAGCTTCTTTCCAGTTTTTTTTGAAGATATATGCTTTTTCACCGTAGTCCTCAATGAGCTCCCAAATATCACTTTAGAATCCAGGACCACAGCCTTAGCAAACTGTTCCAAGAAGGGACGGGTGGAACTCTGTGTGATGAAGTCACACCTCAGAAAGCAGTCTCTCAGAAAGCAACTCCATAGTTATTATCTGATGAGATTTCCTTTCACACAATGGGCCCCAAAGGGCTCCCAAATATCACTTTGCAGATTAAACGAAAAGAGTGTTAACAAACTGCTTCATGAGGACTATGTTGTAACTCTGTGAGAAGAATTCACTTACCACAAGGAAGTTTCTCAGAAAGCTTCTTTCACGTTTTGAAGTGATATATTTCCTTTATCAGCGTAGGCCTCAATGCGATCCAAAGTAGCCCTTCTCAGGTTCCTCAAAGACAGTGTTAATGGACTGTTCTAGGAAACAGAAGTGTAACTCTGTGAGATGAGTTCACACATCACGAAGAAGATTCTAAGAAAGCTTCTTTCTAGTTTTCATCAGAGTATATTTCCTTTGGCACCGAAAGCTTCATTGCTCTAAGAAGTATCCCATTGCAGATTTCCAGAAAACTGTGTTAGCAAACTGACCACTGAAGAGAAACGTGTAACTCTGTGAGTTGCATTCATATGTTGAAGTTCATTTTCCCAGAAAGCTTCTTTCCAGTTTTTTTTGAAGATATATGCTTTTTCACCATAGCGCTCAATGAGCTCCCAAATATCACTTTGTAATCCAGGACCACAGTGTTAGCAAACTGTTCCAAGAAGGGAAGGGTGGAACTCTGTGTGATGAAGTCACACATCAGAAAGCAGTCTCTCAGAAAGCTTCTCCATAGTTATTATCTGAGGAGATTTCCTTTTTCACAATGGGCCCCAAAGGGCTCCCAAATATCACTTTGCAGATTAAACGAAAAGAGTGTTAACAAACTGCTTCATGAGGACTAAGTTGTAACTCTGTGAGAAGAATTCACTTACCACAAGGAAGTTTCTCAGAAAGCTTCTTTCACGTTTTGAAGTGATGATATTTCCTTTATCAGCGTAGGCCTCAATGCGATCCAAAGTAGCCCTTCTCAGGTTCCTCAAAGACAGTGTTAATGGACTGTTCTAGGAAACAGAAGTGTAACTCTGTGAGATGAATTCACACATCACGAAGAAGATTCTAAGAAAGCTTCTTTCTAGTTTTCATCAGAGTATATTTCCTTTGGCACCGAAAGCTTCATTGCTCTAAGAAGTATCCCATTGCAGATTTCCAGAAAACTGTGTTAGCAAACTGACCACTGAAGAGAAACGTGTAACTCTGTGAGTTGCATTCATATGTTGAAGTTCATTTTCCCAGAAAGCTTCTTTCCAGTTTTTTTTGAAGATATATGCTTTTTCACCATAGCGCTCAATGAGCTCCCAAATATCACTTTGTAGAATCCAGGACCACAGTGTTAGCAAACTGTTCCAAGAAGGGAAGGGTGGAACTCGTGTGATGAAGTCACACATCAGAAAGCAGTCTCTCAGAAGCTTCTCCATAGTTATTATATGAGGAGATTTCCTTTTTCACAATGGGCCCCAAAGGGCTCCCAAATAACTTTTGCAGATAAACG
>NC_044566.1:73390994-73404910 GCF_007565055.1 Rhinopithecus roxellana | reverse complement strand
TGGAACTCTGTGATGAAGTCACACATCAGAAAGCAGTCTCTCAGAAAGCTTCTCCATAGTTATTATATGAGGAGATTTCCTTTTTCAATGGGCCCCAAAGGGCTCCCAAATATCACTTTGCAGATTAAACGAAAAGAGTGTTAACAAACTGCTTCATGAGGACTAAGTTGTAACTCTGTGAGAAGAATTCACTTACCACAAGGAAGTTTCTCAGAAAGCTTCTTTCACGTTTTGAAGTGATAATATTTCCTTTATCAGCGTAGGCCTCAATGCGATCCAAAGTAGCCCTTCTCAGGTTCCTCAAAGACAGTGTTAATGGACTGTTCTAGGAAACAGAAGTGTAACTCTGTGAGATGAGTTCACACATCACGAAGAAGATTCTAAGAAAGCTTCTTTCTAGTTTTCATCAGAGTATATTTCCTTTGGCACCGAAAGCTTCATTGCTCTAAGAAGTATCCCATTGCAGATTTCCAGAAAACTGTGTTAGCAAACTGACCACTGAAGAGAAACGTGTAACTCTGTGAGTTGCATTCATATGTTGAAGTTCATTTTCCCAGAAAGCTTCTTTCCAGTTTTTTTGAAGATATATGCTTTTTCACCATAGCGCTCAATGAGCTCCCAAATATCACTTTGTATTATCCAGGACCACAGTGTTAGCAAACTGTGCCAAGAAGGGAAGGGTGGAACTCTGTGTGATGAAGTCACACATCAGAAAGCAGTCTCTCAGAAAGCTTCTCCATAGTTATTATATGAGGAGATTTCCTTTTTCACAATGGGCCCCAAAGGGCTCCCAAATATCACTTTGCAGATTAAACGAAAAGAGTGTTAACAAACTGCTTCATGAGGACTAAGTTGTAACTCTGTGAGAAGAATTCACTTACCACAAGGAAGTTTCTCAGAAAGCTTCTTTCACGTTTTGAAGTGATGATATTTCCTTTATCAGCGTAGGCCTCAATGCGATCCAAAGTAGCCCTTCTCAGGTTCCTCAAAGACAGTGTTAATGGACTGTTCTAGGAAACAGAAGTGTAACTCTGTGAGATGAGTTCACACATCACGAAGAAGATTCTAAGAAAGCTTCTTTCTAGTTTTCATCAGAGTATATTTCCTTTGGCACTGAAAGCTTCATTGCTCTAAGAAGTATCCATTGCAGATTTCCAGAAAACTGTGTTAGCAAACTGACCACTGAAGAGAAACGTGTAACTCTGTGAGTTGCATTCTATGTTGAAGTTCATTTTCCCAGAAAGCTTCTTTCCAGTTTTTTTTGAAGATATATGCTTTTTCACCATAGCGCTCAATGAGCTCCCAAATATCACTTTGTATTAATCCAGGACCACAGTGTTAGCAAACTGTGCCAAGAATGGAAGGGTGGAACTCTGTGTGACGAAGTCACACATCAGAAAGCAGTCTCTCAGAAAGCTTCTCCATAGTTATTATATGAGGAGATTTCCTTTTCACAATGGGCCCCAAAGGGCTCCCAAATATCACTTTGCAGATTAAACGAAAAGAGTGTTAACAAACTGCTTCATGAGGACTAAGTTGTAACTCTGTGAGAAGAATTCACTTACCACAAGGAAGTTTCTCAGAAAGCTTCTTTCACGTTTTGAAGTGATAATATTTCCTTTATCAGCGTAGGCCTCAATGCGATCCAAAGTAGCCCTTCTCAGGTTCCTCAAAGACAGTGTTAATGGACTGTTCTAGGAAACAGAAGTGTAACTCTGTGAGATGAGTTCACACATCACGAAGAAGATTCTAAGAAAGCTTCTTTCTAGTTTTCATCAGAGTATATTTCCTTTGGCACCGAAAGCTTCATTGCTCTAAGAAGTATCCCATTGCAGATTTCCAGAAAACTGTGTTAGCAAACTGACCACTGAAGAGAAACGTGTAACTCTGTGAGTTGCATTCATATGTTGAAGTTCATTTTCCCAGAAAGCTTCTTTCCAGTTTTTTTTGAAGATATATGCTTTTTCACCATAGCGCTCAATGAGCTCCCAAATATCACTTTGCATAATCCAGGACCACAGTGTTAGCAAACTGTGCCAAGAAGGGAAGGGTGGAACTCTGTGTGATGAAGTCACACATCAGAAAGCAGTCTCTCAGAAAGCTTCTCCATAGTTATTATATGAGGAGATTTCCTTTTTCACAATGGGCCCCAAAGGGCTCCCAAATATCACTTTGCAGATTAAACGAAAAGAGTGTTAACAAACTGCTTCATGAGGACTAAGTTGTAACTCTGTGAGAAGAATTCACTTACCACAAGGAAGTTTCTCAGAAAGCTTCTTTCACGTTTTGAAGTGATAATATTTCCTTTATCAGCGTAGGCCTCAATGCGATCCAAAGTAGCCCTTCTCAGGTTCCTCAAAGACAGTGTTAATGGACTGTTCTAGGAAACAGAAGTGTAACTCTGTGAGATGAGTTCACACATCACGAAGAAGATTCTAAGAAAGCTTCTTTCTAGTTTTCATCAGAGTATATTTCCTTTGGCACCGAAAGCTTCATTGCTCTAAGAAGTATCCCATTGCAGATTTCCAGAAAACTGTGTTAGCAAACTGACCACTGAAGAGAAACGTGTAACTCTGTGAGTTGCATTCATATGTTGAAGTTCATTTTCCCAGAAAGCTTCTTTCCAGTTTTTTTTGAAGATATATGCTTTTTCACCATAGCGCTCAATGAGCTCCCAAATATCACTTTGTAGAATCCAGGACCACAGTGTTAGCAAACTGTTCCAAGAAGGGAAGGGTGGAACTCTGTGTGATGAAGTCACACATCAGAAAGCAGTCTCTCAGAAAGCTTCTCCATAGTTATTATATGAGGAGATTTCCTTTTTCACAATGGGCCCCAAAGGGCTCCCAAATATCACTTTGCAGATTAAACGAAAAGAGTGTTAACAAACTGCTTCATGAGGACTAAGTTGTAACTCTGTGAGAAGAATTCACTTACCACAAGGAAGTTTCTCAGAAAGCTTCTTTCACGTTTTGAAGTGATAATATTTCCTTTATCAGCGTAGGCCTCAATGCGATCCAAAGTAGCCCTTCTCAGGTTCCTCAAAGACAGTGTTAATGGACTGTTCTAGGAAACAGAAGTGTAACTCTGTGAGATGAGTTCACACATCACGAAGAAGATTCTAAGAAAGCTTCTTTCTAGTTTTCATCAGAGTATATTTCCTTTGGCACCGAAAGCTTCATTGCTCTAAGAAGTATCCCATTGCAGATTTCCAGAAAACTGTGTTAGCAAACTGACCACTGAAGAGAAACGTGTAACTCTGTGAGTTGCATTCATATGTTGAAGTTCATTTTCCCAGAAAGCTTCTTTCCAGTTTTTTTTGAAGATATATGCTTTTTCACCATAGCGCTCAATGAGCTCCCAAATATCACTTTGTAGTAATCCAGGACCACAGTGTTAGCAAACTGTGCCAAGAAGGGAAGGGTGGAACTCTGTGTGATGAAGTCACACATCAGAAAGCAGTCTCTCAGAAAGCTTCTCCATAGTTATTATATGAGGAGATTTCCTTTTTCACAATGGGCCCCAAAGGGCTCCCAAATATCACTTTGCAGATTAAACGAAAAGAGTGTTAACAAACTGCTTCATGAGGACTAAGTTGTAACTCTGTGAGAAGAATTCACTTACCACAAGGAAGTTTCTCAGAAAGCTTCTTTCACGTTTTGAAGTGATAATATTTCCTTTATCAGCGTAGGCCTCAATGCGATCCAAAGTAGCCCTTCTCAGGTTCCTCAAAGACAGTGTTAATGGACTGTTCTAGGAAACAGAAGTGTAACTCTGTGAGATGAGTTCACACATCACGAAGAAGATTCTAAGAAAGCTTCTTTCTAGTTTTCATCAGAGTATATTTCCTTTGGCACCGAAAGCTTCATTGCTCTAAGAAGTATCCCATTGCAGATTTCCAGAAAACTGTGTTAGCAAACTGACCACTGAAGAGAAACGTGTAACTCTGTGAGTTGCATTCATATGTTGAAGTTCATTTTCCCAGAAAGCTTCTTTCCAGTTTTTTTTGAAGATATATGCTTTTTCACCATAGCGCTCAATGAGCTCCCAAATATCACTTTGTAGTAATCCAGGACCACAGTGTTAGCAAACTGTTCCAAGAAGGGAAGGGTGGAACTCTGTGTGATGAAGTCACACATCAGAAAGCAGTCTCTCAGAAAGCTTCTCCATAGTTATTATATGAGGAGATTTCCTTTTTCACAATGGGCCCCAAAGGGCTCCCAAATATCACTTTGCAGATTAAACGAAAAGAGTGTTAACAAACTGCTTCATGAGGACTAAGTTGTAACTCTGTGAGAAGAATTCACTTACCACAAGGAAGTTTCTCAGAAAGCTTCTTTCACGTTTTGAAGTGATAATATTTCCTTTATCAGCGTAGGCCTCAATGCGATCCAAAGTAGCCCTTCTCAGGTTCCTCAAAGACAGTGTTAATGGACTGTTCTAGGAAACAGAAGTGTAACTCTGTGAGATGAGTTCACACATCACGAAGAAGATTCTAAGAAAGCTTCTTTCTAGTTTTCATCAGAGTATATTTCCTTTGGCACCGAAAGCTTCATTGCTCTAAGAAGTATCCCATTGCAGATTTCCAGAAAACTGTGTTAGCAAACTGACCACTGAAGAGAAACGTGTAACTCTGTGAGTTGCATTCATATGTTGAAGTTCATTTTCCCAGAAAGCTTCTTTCCAGTTTTTTTTGAAGATATATGCTTTTTCACCATAGCGCTCAATGAGCTCCCAAATATCACTTTGCATAATCCAGGACCACAGTGTTAGCAAACTGTGCCAAGAAGGGAAGGGTGGAACTCTGTGTGATGAAGTCACACATCAGAAAGCAGTCTCTCAGAAAGCTTCTCCATAGTTATTATATGAGGAGATTTCCTTTTTCACAATGGGCCCCAAAGGGCTCCCAAATATCACTTTGCAGATTAAACGAAAAGAGTGTTAACAAACTGCTTCATGAGGACTAAGTTGTAACTCTGTGAGAAGAATTCACTTACCACAAGGAAGTTTCTCAGAAAGCTTCTTTCACGTTTTGAAGTGATAATATTTCCTTTATCAGCGTAGGCCTCAATGCGATCCAAAGTAGCCCTTCTCAGGTTCCTCAAAGACAGTGTTAATGGACTGTTCTAGGAAACAGAAGTGTAACTCTGTGAGATGAGTTCACACATCACGAAGAAGATTCTAAGAAAGCTTCTTTCTAGTTTTCATCAGAGTATATTTCCTTTGGCACCGAAAGCTTCATTGCTCTAAGAAGTATCCCATTGCAGATTTCCAGAAAACTGTGTTAGCAAACTGACCACTGAAGAGAAACGTGTAACTCTGTGAGTTGCATTCATATGTTGAAGTTCATTTTCCCAGAAAGCTTCTTTCCAGTTTTTTTTGAAGATATATGCTTTTTCACCATAGCGCTCAATGAGCTCCCAAATATCACTTTGTATTATCCAGGACCACAGTGTTAGCAAACTGTTCCAAGAAGGGAAGGGTGGAACTCTGTGTGATGAAGTCACACATCAGAAAGCAGTCTCTCAGAAAGCTTCTCCATAGTTATTATATGAGGAGATTTCCTTTTTCACAATGGGCCCCAAAGGGCTCCCAAATATCACTTTGCAGATTAAACGAAAAGAGTGTTAACAAACTGCTTCATGAGGACTAAGTTGTAACTCTGTGAGAAGAATTCACTTACCACAAGGAAGTTTCTCAGAAAGCTTCTTTCACGTTTTGAAGTGATAATATTTCCTTTATCAGCGTAGGCCTCAATGCGATCCAAAGTAGCCCTTCTCAGGTTCCTCAAAGACAGTGTTAATGGACTGTTCTAGGAAACAGAAGTGTAACTCTGTGAGATGAGTTCACACATCACGAAGAAGATTCTAAGAAAGCTTCTTTCTAGTTTTCATCAGAGTATATTTCCTTTGGCACCGAAAGCTTCATTGCTCTAAGAAGTATCCCATTGCAGATTTCCAGAAAACTGTGTTAGCAAACTGACCACTGAAGAGAAACGTGTAACTCTGTGAGTTGCATTCATATGTTGAAGTTCATTTTCCCAGAAAGCTTCTTTCCAGTTTTTTTTGAAGATATATGCTTTTTCACCATAGCGCTCAATGAGCTCCCAAATATCACTTTGTATTATCCAGGACCACAGTGTTAGCAAACTGTTCCAAGAAGGGAAGGGTGGAACTCTGTGTGATGAAGTCACACATCAGAAAGCAGTCTCTCAGAAAGCTTCTCCATAGTTATTATATGAGGAGATTTCCTTTTTCACAATGGGCCCCAAAGGGCTCCCAAATATCACTTTGCAGATTAAACGAAAAGAGTGTTAACAAACTGCTTCATGAGGACTAAGTTGTAACTCTGTGAGAAGAATTCACTTACCACAAGGAAGTTTCTCAGAAAGCTTCTTTCACGTTTTGAAGTGATAATATTTCCTTTATCAGCGTAGGCCTCAATGCGATCCAAAGTAGCCCTTCTCAGGTTCCTCAAAGACAGTGTTAATGGACTGTTCTAGGAAACAGAAGTGTAACTCTGTGAGATGAGTTCACACATCACGAAGAAGATTCTAAGAAAGCTTCTTTCTAGTTTTCATCAGAGTATATTTCCTTTGGCACCGAAAGCTTCATTGCTCTAAGAAGTATCCCATTGCAGATTTCCAGAAAACTGTGTTAGCAAACTGACCACTGAAGAGAAACGTGTAACTCTGTGAGTTGCATTCATATGTTGAAGTTCATTTTCCCAGAAAGCTTCTTTCCAGTTTTTTTTGAAGATATATGCTTTTTCACCATAGCGCTCAATGAGCTCCCAAATATCACTTTGTATTATCCAGGACCACAGTGTTAGCAAACTGTTCCAAGAAGGGAAGGGTGGAACTCTGTGTGATGAAGTCACACATCAGAAAGCAGTCTCTCAGAAAGCTTCTCCATAGTTATTATATGAGGAGATTTCCTTTTTCACAATGGGCCCCAAAGGGCTCCCAAATATCACTTTGCAGATTAAACGAAAAGAGTGTTAACAAACTGCTTCATGAGGACTAAGTTGTAACTCTGTGAGAAGAATTCACTTACCACAAGGAAGTTTCTCAGAAAGCTTCTTTCACGTTTTGAAGTGATAATATTTCCTTTATCAGCGTAGGCCTCAATGCGATCCAAAGTAGCCCTTCTCAGGTTCCTCAAAGACAGTGTTAATGGACTGTTCTAGGAAACAGAAGTGTAACTCTGTGAGATGAGTTCACACATCACGAAGAAGATTCTAAGAAAGCTTCTTTCTAGTTTTCATCAGAGTATATTTCCTTTGGCACCGAAAGCTTCATTGCTCTAAGAAGTATCCCATTGCAGATTTCCAGAAAACTGTGTTAGCAAACTGACCACTGAAGAGAAACGTGTAACTCTGTGAGTTGCATTCATATGTTGAAGTTCATTTTCCCAGAAAGCTTCTTTCCAGTTTTTTTTGAAGATATATGCTTTTTCACCATAGCGCTCAATGAGCTCCCAAATATCACTTTGTATTATCCAGGACCACAGTGTTAGCAAACTGTTCCAAGAAGGGAAGGGTGGAACTCTGTGTGATGAAGTCACACATCAGAAAGCAGTCTCTCAGAAAGCTTCTCCATAGTTATTATATGAGGAGATTTCCTTTTTCACAATGGGCCCCAAAGGGCTCCCAAATATCACTTTGCAGATTAAACGAAAAGAGTGTTAACAAACTGCTTCATGAGGACTAAGTTGTAACTCTGTGAGAAGAATTCACTTACCACAAGGAAGTTTCTCAGAAAGCTTCTTTCACGTTTTGAAGTGATAATATTTCCTTTATCAGCGTAGGCCTCAATGCGATCCAAAGTAGCCCTTCTCAGGTTCCTCAAAGACAGTGTTAATGGACTGTTCTAGGAAACAGAAGTGTAACTCTGTGAGATGAGTTCACACATCACGAAGAAGATTCTAAGAAAGCTTCTTTCTAGTTTTCATCAGAGTATATTTCCTTTGGCACCGAAAGCTTCATTGCTCTAAGAAGTATCCCATTGCAGATTTCCAGAAAACTGTGTTAGCAAACTGACCACTGAAGAGAAACGTGTAACTCTGTGAGTTGCATTCATATGTTGAAGTTCATTTTCCCAGAAAGCTTCTTTCCAGTTTTTTTTGAAGATATATGCTTTTTCACCATAGCGCTCAATGAGCTCCCAAATATCACTTTGTATTATCCAGGACCACAGTGTTAGCAAACTGTGCCAAGAAGGGAAGGGTGGAACTCTGTGTGATGAAGTCACACATCAGAAAGCAGTCTCTCAGAAAGCTTCTCCATAGTTATTATATGAGGAGATTTCCTTTTTCACAATGGGCCCCAAAGGGCTCCCAAATATCACTTTGCAGATTAAACGAAAAGAGTGTTAACAAACTGCTTCATGAGGACTAAGTTGTAACTCTGTGAGAAGAATTCACTTACCACAAGGAAGTTTCTCAGAAAGCTTCTTTCACGTTTTGAAGTGATAATATTTCCTTTATCAGCGTAGGCCTCAATGCGATCCAAAGTAGCCCTTCTCAGGTTCCTCAAAGACAGTGTTAATGGACTGTTCTAGGAAACAGAAGTGTAACTCTGTGAGATGAGTTCACACATCACGAAGAAGATTCTAAGAAAGCTTCTTTCTAGTTTTCATCAGAGTATATTTCCTTTGGCACCGAAAGCTTCATTGCTCTAAGAAGTATCCCATTGCAGATTTCCAGAAAACTGTGTTAGCAAACTGACCACTGAAGAGAAACGTGTAACTCTGTGAGTTGCATTCATATGTTGAAGTTCATTTTCCCAGAAAGCTTCTTTCCAGTTTTTTTTGAAGATATATGCTTTTTCACCATAGCGCTCAATGAGCTCCCAAATATCACTTTGTATTATCCAGGACCACAGTGTTAGCAAACTGTTCCAAGAAGGGAAGGGTGGAACTCTGTGTGATGAAGTCACACATCAGAAAGCAGTCTCTCAGAAAGCTTCTCCATAGTTATTATATGAGGAGATTTCCTTTTTCACAATGGGCCCCAAAGGGCTCCCAAATATCACTTTGCAGATTAAACGAAAAGAGTGTTAACAAACTGCTTCATGAGGACTAAGTTGTAACTCTGTGAGAAGAATTCACTTACCACAAGGAAGTTTCTCAGAAAGCTTCTTTCACGTTTTGAAGTGATAATATTTCCTTTATCAGCGTAGGCCTCAATGCGATCCAAAGTAGCCCTTCTCAGGTTCCTCAAAGACAGTGTTAATGGACTGTTCTAGGAAACAGAAGTGTAACTCTGTGAGATGAGTTCACACATCACGAAGAAGATTCTAAGAAAGCTTCTTTCTAGTTTTCATCAGAGTATATTTCCTTTGGCACCGAAAGCTTCATTGCTCTAAGAAGTATCCCATTGCAGATTTCCAGAAAACTGTGTTAGCAAACTGACCACTGAAGAGAAACGTGTAACTCTGTGAGTTGCATTCATATGTTGAAGTTCATTTTCCCAGAAAGCTTCTTTCCAGTTTTTTTTGAAGATATATGCTTTTTCACCATAGCGCTCAATGAGCTCCCAAATATCACTTTGTATTATCCAGGACCACAGTGTTAGCAAACTGTTCCAAGAAGGGAAGGGTGGAACTCTGTGTGATGAAGTCACACATCAGAAAGCAGTCTCTCAGAAAGCTTCTCCATAGTTATTATATGAGGAGATTTCCTTTTTCACAATGGGCCCCAAAGGGCTCCCAAATATCACTTTGCAGATTAAACGAAAAGAGTGTTAACAAACTGCTTCATGAGGACTAAGTTGTAACTCTGTGAGAAGAATTCACTTACCACAAGGAAGTTTCTCAGAAAGCTTCTTTCACGTTTTGAAGTGATAATATTTCCTTTATCAGCGTAGGCCTCAATGCGATCCAAAGTAGCCCTTCTCAGGTTCCTCAAAGACAGTGTTAATGGACTGTTCTAGGAAACAGAAGTGTAACTCTGTGAGATGAGTTCACACATCACGAAGAAGATTCTAAGAAAGCTTCTTTCTAGTTTTCATCAGAGTATATTTCCTTTGGCACCGAAAGCTTCATTGCTCTAAGAAGTATCCCATTGCAGATTTCCAGAAAACTGTGTTAGCAAACTGACCACTGAAGAGAAACGTGTAACTCTGTGAGTTGCATTCATATGTTGAAGTTCATTTTCCCAGAAAGCTTCTTTCCAGTTTTTTTTGAAGATATATGCTTTTTCACCATAGCGCTCAATGAGCTCCCAAATATCACTTTGTATTATCCAGGACCACAGTGTTAGCAAACTGTTCCAAGAAGGGAAGGGTGGAACTCTGTGTGATGAAGTCACACATCAGAAAGCAGTCTCTCAGAAAGCTTCTCCATAGTTATTATATGAGGAGATTTCCTTTTTCACAATGGGCCCCAAAGGGCTCCCAAATATCACTTTGCAGATTAAACGAAAAGAGTGTTAACAAACTGCTTCATGAGGACTAAGTTGTAACTCTGTGAGAAGAATTCACTTACCACAAGGAAGTTTCTCAGAAAGCTTCTTTCACGTTTTGAAGTGATAATATTTCCTTTATCAGCGTAGGCCTCAATGCGATCCAAAGTAGCCCTTCTCAGGTTCCTCAAAGACAGTGTTAATGGACTGTTCTAGGAAACAGAAGTGTAACTCTGTGAGATGAGTTCACACATCACGAAGAAGATTCTAAGAAAGCTTCTTTCTAGTTTTCATCAGAGTATATTTCCTTTGGCACCGAAAGCTTCATTGCTCTAAGAAGTATCCCATTGCAGATTTCCAGAAAACTGTGTTAGCAAACTGACCACTGAAGAGAAAGGTGTAACTCTGTGAGTTGCATTCATATGTTGAAGTTCATTTTCCCAGAAAGCTTCTTTCCAGTTTTTTTTGAAGATATATGCTTTTTCACCATAGCGCTCAATGAGCTCCCAAATATCACTTTGTATTATCCAGGACCACAGTGTTAGCAAACTGTTCCAAGAAGGGAAGGGTGGAACTCTGTGTGATGAAGTCACACATCAGAAAGCAGTCTCTCAGAAAGCTTCTCCATAGTTATTATATGAGGAGATTTCCTTTTTCACAATGGGCCCCAAAGGGCTCCCAAATATCACTTTGCAGATTAAACGAAAAGAGTGTTAACAAACTGCTTCATGAGGACTAAGTTGTAACTCTGTGAGAAGAATTCACTTACCACAAGGAAGTTTCTCAGAAAGCTTCTTTCACGTTTTGAAGTGATAATATTTCCTTTATCAGCGTAGGCCTCAATGCGATCCAAAGTAGCCCTTCTCAGGTTCCTCAAAGACAGTGTTAATGGACTGTTCTAGGAAACAGAAGTGTAACTCTGTGAGATGAGTTCACACATCACGAAGAAGATTCTAAGAAAGCTTCTTTCTAGTTTTCATCAGAGTATATTTCCTTTGGCACCGAAAGCTTCATTGCTCTAAGAAGTATCCCATTGCAGATTTCCAGAAAACTGTGTTAGCAAACTGACCACTGAAGAGAAACGTGTAACTCTGTGAGTTGCATTCATATGTTGAAGTTCATTTTCCCAGAAAGCTTCTTTCCAGTTTTTTTTGAAGATATATGCTTTTTCACCATAGCGCTCAATGAGCTCCCAAATATCACTTTGTATTATCCAGGACCACAGTGTTAGCAAACTGTTCCAAGAAGGGAAGGGTGGAACTCTGTGTGATGAAGTCACACATCAGAAAGCAGTCTCTCAGAAAGCTTCTCCATAGTTATTATATGAGGAGATTTCCTTTTTCACAATGGGCCCCAAAGGGCTCCCAAATATCACTTTGCAGATTAAACGAAAAGAGTGTTAACAAACTGCTTCATGAGGACTAAGTTGTAACTCTGTGAGAAGAATTCACTTACCACAAGGAAGTTTCTCAGAAAGCTTCTTTCACGTTTTGAAGTGATAATATTTCCTTTATCAGCGTAGGCCTCAATGCGATCCAAAGTAGCCCTTCTCAGGTTCCTCAAAGACAGTGTTAATGGACTGTTCTAGGAAACAGAAGTGTAACTCTGTGAGATGAGTTCACACATCACGAAGAAGATTCTAAGAAAGCTTCTTTCTAGTTTTCATCAGAGTATATTTCCTTTGGCACCGAAAGCTTCATTGCTCTAAGAAGTATCCCATTGCAGATTTCCAGAAAACTGTGTTAGCAAACTGACCACTGAAGAGAAACGTGTAACTCTGTGAGTTGCATTCATATGTTGAAGTTCATTTTCCCAGAAAGCTTCTTTCCAGTTTTTTTTGAAGATATATGCTTTTTCACCATAGCGCTCAATGAGCTCCCAAATATCACTTTGTATTATCCAGGACCACAGTGTTAGCAAACTGTGCCAAGAAGGGAAGGGTGGAACTCTGTGTGATGAAGTCACACATCAGAAAGCAGTCTCTCAGAAAGCTTCTCCATAGTTATTATATGAGGAGATTTCCTTTTTCACAATGGGCCCCAAAGGGCTCCTAAATATCACTTTGCAGATTAAACGAAAAGAGTGTTAACAAACTGCTTCATGAGGACTAAGTTGTAACTCTGTGAAAAGAATTCACTTACCACAAGGAAGTTTCTCAGAAAGCTTCTTTCACGTTTTGAAGTGATAATATTTCCTTTATCAGCGTAGGCCTCAATGCGATCCAAAGTAGACCTTCTCAGGTTTCTCAAAGACAGTGTTAATGGACTGTTCTAGGAAACAGAAGTGTAACTCTGTGAGATGAGTTCACACATCACAAGAAGATTCTAAGAAAGCTTCTTTCTAGTTTTCATCAGAGTATATTTCCTTTGGCACCGAAAGCTTCATTGCTCTAAGAAGTATCCCATTGCAGATTTCCAGAAAACTGTGTTAGCAAACTGACCACTGAAGAGAAACGTGTAACTCTGTGAGTTGCATTCATATGTTGAAGTTCATTTTCCCAGAAAGCTTCTTTCCAGTTTTTTTTTTTTTTTTTTTTTTTTTTTTATTATACTTTAAGTTCAAGGTACATGTGCATAACGTGCAGGTTTGTTGACATATGTATACTTATGCCATGTTGGTGTGCTGCACCCATCAACTCGTCAGCACCCATCAATTCATCATTTATATCATGTATAACTCCCCAATGCAATCCCTCCCTCCACCCCCCTCCCCCCTCCCCATGATAGGCCCCAGTGCGTGATGTTCCCTTCCCGAGTCCAAGTGATTCTCATTGTTCAGTTCCCACCTATGAGTGAGAACATGCGGTGTTTGGTTTTCTGTTCTTGTGATAGTTTGCTAAGAATGATGGTTTCCAGCTGCATCCATGTCCCTACAAAGGACGCAAACTCATCCTTTTTTATGGCTGCATAGTATTCCATGGTGTATATGTGCCACATTTTCTTAATCCAGTCTGTCACAGATGGACATTTGGGTTGATTCCAAGTCTTTGCTATTGTGAATAGTGCCGCAATAAACATACGGTGCATGTGTCTTTGTAGTAGAATAATTTATAATCCTTTGGGTATATACCCAGTAGTGGGATGGCTGGGTCATATGGTACACTAGTTCTAGATCCTTGAGGAATTGCCATACTGTTTTCCATAATGGTTGAACTAGTTTACAATCCCACCAACAGTGTAAAAGGTGTTCCTATTTCTCCACATCCTCTCCAACATCTGTTGTTCCCTGACTTCTTAATGATTGCTATTCTAACTGGTGTGAGATGGTATCTCATTGTGGTTTGATTTGCATTTCTCTGATGGCGAGTGACGATGAGCATTTTTTCATGTGTCTGTTGGCTGTATGAATATCTTCTTTTGAGAAATGTCTGTTCATATCCTTTCCCCACTTTTTGATGGGGTTGTTTGTTTTTTTCTCGTATATTTGTTTGAGTTCTTTGTAGATTCTGGATATTAGCCCTTTGTCAGATGAGTAGGTTGCAAAAATGTTCTCCATTCTGTAGGTTGCCTGTTCA
>NC_044566.1:73370425-73390894 GCF_007565055.1 Rhinopithecus roxellana | reverse complement strand
GCCGCAATTTCAGAGCCTCGTATTGGGCTATTGCAGGATTGAACTTCTTCCTGGTTTAGCTTTGGAGCGGTGTTAAGAGTCCAGAAAGTTTATACCATTGTCTTCTAGATTTTCTAGTGATTTAGCGTATGAGGTTCTATTGATATTCTCTGTGAGTAGTTGTATATTCTGTCCTGGGTCAGTTGGTGAGTGTCCCCGTTGGGAATCATTTTTTTATTGCATCTATTGATTCCTCTCTCTTGTCTTCTTTTTTTTTTTTTGAGCGCGGGTGTTTTTGGTCTGTAGCGCTTCGTTCTGTCAATTGTTTGTTGATCTTTCTCAAAAAACCAAAGCTCCTGGATTCATTGATATTTTGAGGGTTTTTTCGTGTCTCTCTTCTCTTCAGTCCTCTGCCTCCTGAATTAGTTTATTTTTTGAGCTTCTGCTAGGCTTTTAATGCTGATTGCTCCTGCCTCTCTAGTTCTTTTAAGTTGTGATGGTTCAGAGGTGTCAATTTTAGAGTCTCCTTCTGCTTATCTGTGGGTCATGGCTATAAAAATTATTCCCTCTACAACAGCTTAAATGTGTCCCAGAGATTCTGGTATGTTGATTCTTGTTCTCAGTGGTTACAAGAACATGATTTTAGTTTCCGCTTTCATTTTCGTATGTATCCAGCTACGTCATTCAGGAGCAGGTTGTTCTTTTCCATGTGTTGAGCGGTTTGTGAGTTCCGAGTTGAGTTCTTAGTGATGATTTGGTTGCGAGACAGTTGGTTGAAGCTTGTTGAATTCTCTGTTCTTTACGCATTTGCTGAGGCCGTACGACTTCACCATTAGTATGCTAGTACATGTGGTTAGAATAAGGCGATCGTAGTGTTGTGAGTGTAGAAGATGTATATCTGTTGATTGGGATGGACGAGTGGTATAGATGTCGATAGTCCCGCAATGTGAGACCGAGAGTTCATTCCTGGATATCTTATGTTGTACTTTGCTGTCTCGTTGATCTGCTCTAAATGTGGTGACAGAGTCGAGTGTCGTGAAGTCCACCATTGGATTGGTATGGGATGTCTAAGTCTTTTGTAGTCCTCTAACGGATCTTGCATTTTGTGAATCTGGGTTGGCGCCCGTATTGGGTGCATATATACTTTTTAGGAGAGTTCATCTTCGCTGTAATTGATCCCCTTACAACCTTATGTATGGCTTGCTTCGGTCTCTGTTTCATCTGTGTTGATGTTTAAAGTCTGTTCTCTAAGAGGAGATCAGAGAATAGGATTGCAACCCTGCTGTTTTTTTGTCTCGCCCATGTTGCCTTGGTGAGATCGCTCCTCCAAATCCCTTTTAATTTGCAGCCTATGTACTGTCTATGCATGCCTGAGATGGGTCTCTGATAGAGCGATGTTATGGGTCTTGACTCTTATCAGTTCTGCCAGTCTATGTCTTTACTATTATTGGCTAGCTTTGTATCCATTAAACATTTAACGGTTAATATCGTCTATGTCTAACTTGATCCTGCCATTATGATATAAACTGGTTGATTTGCTCGTAGTTGGATGCGGTTGGCTTCGTAGTCCTCAGGGTCTTTAATTTTGCCAGTTTTGCCGATGTTTGGTTTTCCGTATCCTCGGTATTGGTTTCCTTTCACATTTTAGGCTTCCTCAGAGGGTCTCTTTGTAACGCAGGTTGGTGTGACAAAATCTCTAAGCATTTTGAGCTTATCTGTAAACGGATGTTGATTTTCTCTTCCTTATGAAAACTTCGTTGGCTGGATAACATTAAATTCTGGGTTTAAAATTCTTTTGTCTTTAGAGGCGTTGAAATATTGCCCCGGCACCTCGTCTTGCTTGTGAGAGGTTTCCTGCCAAGAATCTGCGCGGGGGTAGTCGGATTGTCGTGTCCCTTTGTGGGTGAGCTCCGGGACTTTCTCTCTGGCTGCCCTTAAGATTTTTTTCCTCATGATAACCTTCATTTCAACTTTGGTGAATCTGGCAATTATGTGTCTTGGAGTTGCTCTTCTGGAGGAGTATCTTTGTGGCGTTCTCTGTATTTCCTGAATTTGAATGTTGGCCTGCCCTACTAGGTTGGGGAAGTTCTCCTGGATGATATCCTGAAGAGTGTTTTCCAACTTGGTTCCATTTTCCCCCTCACTTTCAGGCACCCCAATCAGACGTAGATTTGGTCTTTTTACGTAATCCCATACTTCTTGCAGGCTTTGCTCATTTCTTTTTCTTCTTTTTTCTTTTGGTTTCTCTTCTCGCTTCATTTCATTCATTTGATCTTCAATCGCTGATACTCTTTCTTCCAGTTGATCGAGTCGGTTACTGAAGCTTGTGCATTTGTCACGTATTTCTCGTGTCATGGTTTTCATCTCTGTCATTTCGTTTATGATCTTCTCTGCATTAATGAGTCTAGCTGTCAATTCTTCCACTCTTTTTTCAAGATTTTTAGTTTCTTTGCGCTGGGTACGTAATTCCTCCTTTAGCTCTGATAAGTTTGATGGACTGAAGCCTTCTTCTCTCCTCTCGTCCAAGTCATTCTCTGACCAGCTTTGATCCGTTGCTGGCGATGGGCTGCGCTCCTTTGCAGGGGGAGATGCGCTCTTATTTTTTGAATTTCCAGCTTTTCTGCCCTACTTCTTCCCCATCTTTGTGGTTTTATCTGTCTCTGGTCTTTGATGGTGGTGACGAACTGATGGGGTTTTGGTATAGGTGTCCTTCCTGTTTGATAGTTTTCCTTCTGACAGTCAGAAGGACTCTCTGTTGGTCTGTTGGAGATTGCTTGAGGTCCACTCCAGACCCTGTTTGCCTGGGTATCAGCAGCAGAGGTTGCCGAAGATAGAATATTGCTGAACAGCGAGTGTACCTGTCTGATTCTTCCTTTGGAAGTGTCCTCTCAGGGGTGTACTCCACCCTGTGAGGTGTGGGGTGTCAGACTGCCCCTAGTGGGGGATTTCTCCCAGCTAGGCTACTCAGGGGTCAGGGACACACCTGAGCAGGCAGTCTGTCCGTTCTCAGATCTCAACCTCCGCGTTGGGAGATCCGCGGCTCTCCCCAAAGCTGTCAGACAGAGTCGTTCGCGTCTGCACCGGCTCCCGCTACTTCCCCTGTTAGTCTTCAGCTGTGCGCTGTCCCCAGAGGTGGAGACTACAGAGACAGGCAGGCTTCCTTGAGCTGCTGTGAGCTCCACCCAGTTCGAGCTTCCCAGCGGCTTTGTTTACCTACTTAAGCCTCAGCAATGGTGGGCGCCCCTCCCCCAGCCTCGCTGCTGCCTTGCGGATAGATCGCGGCAGACTGCTGTGTTAGCAGTCAGGGAGGCTTCGTGGGTGTGGGACCCTCCCGGCCAGGTGTGGGATATATTCTCCTGGAATGCCTGTATGCTTACAGCGCAGTATTGGGGTGGGAGTTACCCGATTTTCCAGGTGTTGTGTGTCTCAGTTCCCCTGGCTAGGAAAAAGGATCCCCTTCCCCCTTGCGCTTCCAGGTGAGGCGATGCCTCGCCCTGCTTCAGCTCTCGCTGGTCAGGCTGCAGCAGCTGACCAGCACCGATTGTCCGGCACTCCCTAGTGAGATGACCCCAGTACCTCAGTTGAAAATGCAGAAATGACCGGTCTTCTGTGTCGCTTGCGCTGGGAGTTGGAGACTGGAGTTGTTCCTATTCGGCCATCTTGCTCCGCCCCCCTCTTTCACGTTTTGAAGTGATAATATTTCCTTTATCAGCGTAGGCCTCAAAGCGATACAAAGTAGCCCTTCTCAGGTTCCTCAAAGACAGTGTTAATGGACTGTTCTAGGAAACAGAAGTGTAACTCTGGAGATGAGTTCACACATCACGAAGAAGATTCTACGAAAGCTCCTTTCTAGTTTTCATCAGAGTATATTTAATTTGGCACCGAAAGCTTCATTGCTCTAAGAAGTATCCCATTGCAGATTTCCAGAAAACAGTGTTAGCAACCTGACCACTGAAGAGAAAAGTGTAACTCTGTGAGTTGCATTCATATGTTGAAGTTCATTTTCCCAGAAAGCTTCTTTCCAGTTTTTTTTGAAGATATATGCTTTTTCACCATAGCCCTCAATGAGCTCCCAAATATCACTTTGCAGAATCCAGGACCACAGTGTTAGCAAACTGTGCCAAGAAGGGCAGGGTGGAACTCTGTGTGATGAAGTCACACATCAGAAAGCAGTCTCTCAGAAAGCTTCTCCATAGTTATTATCTGAGGAGATTTCCTTTTTCACAATGGGCCCCAAAAGGCTCCCAAATATCAATTTACAGATTAAACGAAAAGAGTGTTAACAAACTGCTTCATGAGGACTAAGTTGTAACTCTGTGAGAAGAATTCACTTACCACAAGGAAGTTTCTCAGAAAGCTTCTTTCACGTTTTGAAGTGATAATATTTTCATTATCAGCGTAGGCCTCAATGCGATCCAAAGTAGCCCTTCTCAGGTTCCTCAAAGACAGTGTTAATGGACTGTTCTAGGAAACAGAAGTGTAACTCTGTGAGATGAGTTCACACATCACGAAGAAGATTCCAAGAAAGCTTCTTTCTAGTTTTCATCAGAGTATATTTCCTTTGGCCCCGAAAGCTTCATTGCTCTAAGAAGTATCCCATTGCAGATTTCCAGAAAACTGTGTTAGCAAACTGACCACTGAAGAGAAACGTGTATCTCTGTGAGTTGCATTCATATGTTGAAGTTCATTTTCCCAGAAAGCTTCTTTCCAGTTTTTTTTGAAGATATATGCTTTTTCACCATAGCCCTCAATGAGCTCCCAAATATCACTTTGCAGAATCCAGGACCACAGTGTTAGCAAACTGTGCCAAGAAGGGCAGGGTGGAACTCTGCGTGATGAAGTCACACATCAGAAAGCAGTCTCTCAGAAAGCTTCTCCATAGTTATTATCTGAGGAGATTTCCTTTTTCACAATGGGCCCCAAAGGGCTCCCAAATACCACTTTGCAGATTAAACGAAAAGAGTGTTAACAAACTGCTTCATGAGGACTAAGTTGTAACTCTGTGAGAAGAATTCACTTACCAAAAGGAAGTTTCTCAGAAAGCTTCTTTCACGTTTTGAAGTAATAATATTTCCTTTATCAGCGTAGGCCTCAATGCGATCCAAAGTAGCCCTTCTCAGGTTCCTCAAAGACAGTGTTAATGGACTGTTCTAGGAAACAGAAGTGTAACTCTGTGAGATGAATTCACACATCACGAAGAAGATTCTAGGAAAGCTTCTTTCTAGTTTTCATCAGCGTATATTTCCTTTGGCCCCGAAAGCTTCATTGCTGTAAGAAGTATCCCATTGCAGATTTCCAGAAAACTGTGTTAGCAAACTGACCACTGAAGAGAAACGTGTAACTCTGTGAGTTGCATTCTTACGTTGAAGTTCATTTTCCCAGAAAGCTTCTTTCCAGTTTTTTTTTAAGATATATGCTGTTTCACCATAGCGCTCAATGTGCTCCCAAATATCACTTTGTATTATCCAGGACCAGAGTGTTAGCAAACTGTGCCAAGAAGGGAAGGGTGGAACTCTGTGTGATGAAGTCACACATCAGAAAGCAGTCTCTCAGAAAGCTACTCCATAGTTATTATCTGAGGAGATTTCCTTTTTCACAATGGTCCCCAAAGGGCTCCCAAATATCACTTTGCAGATTAAACGAAAAGAGTGTTAACAAACTGCTTCATGAGGACTAAGTTGTAACTCTGTGAGAAGAATTCACTTACCACAAGGAAGTTTCTCAGAAAGCTTCTTTCACGTTTTGAGATGATAATATTTCCTTTATCAGCCTAGGCTTCAATGCGATCCAAAGTAGCCTTTCTCAGGCTCCTCAAAGACAGTGTTAATGGACTGTTCTAGGAAACAGAAGTGTAACTCTGTGAGATGAATTCACACATCACGAAGAAGATTCTAAGAAAGCTTCTTTCTAGTTTTCATCAGAGTATATTTCCTTTGGCACCGAAAGCTTCATTGCTCTAAGAAGTATCCCATTGCAGATTTCCAGAAAACTGTGTTAGCAAACTGACCACTGAAGAGAAACGTGTAACTCTGTGAGTTGCATTCATATGTTGAAGTTCATTTTCCCAGAAAGCTTCTTTCCAGTTTTTTTTGAAGATATATCCTTTTTCACCATAGTCCTCAATGAGCTCCCAAATATCACTTTGCAGAATCCAAGACCACAGTGTTAGCAAACTGTGCCAAGAAGGGAAGGGTGGAACTCTGTGTGATGAAGTCACACATCAGATAGCAGTCTCTCAGAAAGCTTCTCCATAGTTATTATCTGAGGAGATTTCCTTTTTCACAATGGGCCCCAAAGGGCTCCCAAATATCACTTTGCAGATTAAACGAAAAGAGTGTTAAAAACTGCTTCATGAGGACTAAGTTGTAACTCTGTGAGAAGAATTCACTTACCACAAGGAAGTTTCTCAGAAAGCTTCTTTCACGTTTTGAAGTGATGATATTTCCTTTAACAGCGTAGGCCTCAAAGCGATCCAAAGTAGCCCTTCTCAGGTTCCTCAAAGACAGTGTTAATGGACTGTTCTAGGAAACAGAAGTGTAACTCTGTGAGATGAATTCACACATCACGAAGAAGATTCTAAGAAAGCTTCTTTCTAGTTTTCATCTGCGTATATTTCCTTTGGCACCGAAAGCTTCATTGCTCTAAGAAGAATCCCATTGCAGATTTCCAGAAAACTGTGTTAGCAAACTGACCACTGAAGAGAAACGTGTAACTCTGTGAGTTGCATTCTTATGTTGAAGTTCATTTTCCCAGAAAGCTTCTTTCCAGTTTTTTTTTAGATATATGCTGTTTCACCATAGCGCTCAATGAGCTCCCAAATATCACTTTGTATTATCCGGGACCACAGTGTTAGCAAACTGTGCCAAGAAGGGAAGGGTGGAACTCTGTGTGATGAAGTCACACATTAGAAAGCAGTCTCTCAGAAAGCTACTCCATAGTTATTATCTGAGGAGATTTCCTTTTTCACAATGGTCCCCAAAGGGCTCCCAAATATCACTTTGCAGATTAAACGAAAAGAGTGTTAACAAACTGCTTCATGAGGACTAAGTTGTAACTCTGTGAGAAGAATTCACTTACCACAAGGAAGTTTCTCAGAAAGCTTCTTTCACGTTTTGAAGTGATAATATTTCCTTTATCAGCCTAGGCTTCAATGCGATCCAAAGTAGCCTTTCTCAGGCTCCTCAAAGACAGTGTTAATGGACTGTTCTAGGAAACAGAAGTGTAACTCTGTGAGATGAATTCACACATCACGAAGAAGATTCTAAGAAAGCTTCTTTCTAGTTTTCATCAGAGTATATTTCCTTTGGCACCGAAAGCTTCATTGCTCTAAGAAGTATCCCATTGCAGATTTCCAGAAAACTGTGTTAGCAAACTGACCACTGAAGAGAAACGTGTAACTCTGTGAGTTGCATTCATATGTTGAAGTTCATTTTCCCAGAAAGCTTCTTTCCAGTTTTTTTTGAAGATATATCCTTTTTCACCATAGTCCTCAATGAGCTCCCAAATATCACTTTGTATTATTCAGGACCACAGTGTTAGCAAACTGTGCCAAGAAGGGAAGGGTGGAACTCTGTGTGATGAAGTCACACATCAGATAGCAGTCTCTCAGAAAGCTTCTCCATAGTTATTATCTGAGGAGATTTCCTTTTTCACAATGGGCCCCAAAGGGCTCCCAATTATCACTTTGCAGATTAAACGAAAAGAGTGTTTGCAAACTGCTTCATGAGGACTAAGTTGTAACTCTGTGAGAAGAATTCACTTACCACAAGGAAGTTTCTCAGAAAGCTTCTTTCACGTTTTGAAGTGATGATATTTCCTTTATCAGCTTAGGCCTCAAAGCGATCCAAAGTAGCCCTTCTCAGGTTCCTCAAAGACAGTGTTAATGGACTGTTCTAGGAAACAGAAGTGTAACTCTGTGAGATGAGTTCACACATCACGAAGAAGATTCTAAGAAAGCTTCTTTCTAGTTTTCATCAGAGTATATTTCCTTTGTCACCGAAAGCTTCATTGCTCTAAGAAGTATCCCATTGCAGATTTCCAGAAAACTGTGTTAGCAAACTGACCACTGAAGAGAAACGTGTAACTCTGTGAGTTGCATTCATATGTTGAAGTTCATTTTCCCAGAAAGCTTCTTTCCAGTTTTTTTTGAAGATATATGCTTTTTCACCATAGCCCTCAATGAGCTCCCAAATATCACTTTGCAGAATCCAGGACCACAGTGTTAGCAAACTGTGCCAAGAAGGGCAGGGTGGAACTCTGTGTGATGAAGTCACACATCAGAAAGCAGTCTCTCAGAAAGCTTCTCCATAGTTATTATCTGAGGAGATTTCCTTTTTCACAATGGGCCCCAAAGGGCTCGCAAATATCACTTTGCAGATTAAACGAAAAGAGTGTTAACAAACTGCTTCATGAGGACTAAGTTGTAACTCTGTGAGAACAATTCACTTACCACAAGGAAGTTTCTCAGAAAGCTTCTTTCACGTTTTTTTTTTTTTTTTTTTCAGCAGAATGCATCATCATTTATTAAATATATCATTTTAATTCTATATGTATAATTAAAAATGTGCCTGAGTGTGCACATGTCATGGAAAAGATGCATGTGGTATAAAACACAAATTTCTTGAAGTGATTCCCTCTGAGGAGGAAGGGAGGCATCAAAACTATGCCTAGCATCTGAAAAAATTATACCTGTTAATATATTCACCAAGAAGGTGAAGTACATCTTTTTTTTTTTTATTATTATACTTTAAGTTCTAGGGTACATGTGCATAACGTGCAGGTTTGTTACATATGTATACTTATGCCATGTTGGTGTGCTGCACCCATCAACTCGTCAGCACCCATCAATTCATCATTTATATCATGTATAACTCCCCAATGCAATCCCTCCCTCCTCCCCCCTCCCCCCTCCGCATGGTAGACCCCAGTGTGTGATGTTCCCCTTCCCGAGTCCAAGTGATCTCATTGTTCAGTTCCCACCTATGAGTGAGAACATGCGGTGTTTGGTTTTCTCTTCTTGTGATAGTTTGCTAAGAATGATGGTTTCCAGCTGCATCCATGTCCCCACAAAGGACGCAAACTCATCCTTTTTTATGGCTGCAGAGTATTCCATGGTGTATATGTGCCACATTTTCTTAATCCAGTCTGTCACAGATGGACATTTGGGTTGATTCCAAG
The DNA here is from genome assembly GCF_007565055.1 of Rhinopithecus roxellana. NCBI lineage: Eukaryota > Metazoa > Chordata > Mammalia > Primates > Cercopithecidae > Rhinopithecus > Rhinopithecus roxellana. Next base: position 73,381,738 of record NC_044566.1, on the reverse strand, counting down.
TCTTTGCTATTGTGAATAGTGCCGCAATAAACATACGTGTACATGTGTCTTTGTAGTAGACTAATTTATAATCCTTTGGGTATATACCCAGTAGTGGGATGGCTGGGTCATATGGTACATCTAGTTCTAGATCCTTGAGGAATTGCCATACTCTTTTCCATAATGGTTGAACTAGTTTACAATCCCACCAACAGTGTAAAAGTGTTCCTATTTCTCCACATCCTCTCCAACACCTGTTGTTTCCTGACTTCTTAATGATTGCCATTCTAACTGGTGTGAGATGGTATCTCATTGTGGTTTTGATTTGCATTTCTCTGATGGCCAGTGATGATGAGCATTTTTTCATGTGTCTGTTGGCTGTATGAATATCTTCTTTTGAGAAATGTCTGTTCATATCCTTTCCCCACTTTTTGATGGGGTTGTTTGTTTTTTTCTCGTATATTTGTTTGAGTTCTTTGTAGATTCTGGATATTAGCCCTTTGTCAGATGAGTAGGTTGCAAAAATTTTCTCCCATTCTGTAGGTTGCCTGTTCACTCTGATGGTAGTTTCTTTTGCTGTGCAAAAGCTCTTTAGTTTAATTAGATCCCATTTGTCAATTATGGCTTTTGCTGCCGTTGCTTTTGGTGTTTTAGACATGAAGTCCTTGCCCATGCCTATGTCCTGAATGGTACTACCTAGATTTTCTTCTAGGGTTTTTATGGTATTAGGTCTAACATTTAAGTCTCTAATCCATCTTGAATTAATCTTCGTATAAGGGGTAAGGAAAGGATCCAGTTTCAGCTTTCTACTTATGGCTAGCCAATTTTCCCAGCACCATTTATTAAATAGGGAATCCTTTCCCCATTTCTTGTTTCTCTCAGGTTTGTCAAAGATCAGATGGCTGTAGATGTGCGGTATTATTTCTGAGGACTCTGTTCTGTTCCATTGGTCTATATCTCTGTTTTGGTACCAGTACCATGCTGTTTTGGTTACTGTAGCCTTGTAGTATAGTTTGAAGTCAGGTAGCGTGACGCCTCCAGCTTTGTCCTTTTGACTTAGGATTGTCTTGGCAATGCGGGCTCTTTTTTGGTTCCATATGAACTTTAAAGCAGTTTTTTCCAATTCTGTGAAGAAAGTCATTGGTAGCTTGATGGGGATGGCATTGAATCTATAAATAACCTTGGGGAGTATGGCCATTTTCACGATATTGATTCTTCCTATCCATGAGCATGGTATGTTCTTCCATTTGTTTGTGTCCTCTTTGATTTCACTGAGCAGTGGTTTGTAGTTCTCCTTGAAGAGGTCCTTTACATCCCTTGTAAGCTGGATTCCTAGGTATTTTATTCTCTTTGAAGCAATTGTGAATGGAAGTTCATTCCTGATTTGGCTCTCTGCTTGTCTGTTGCTGGTGTATAAGAATGCTTGTGATTTTTGCACATTAATTTTGTATCCTGAGACTTTGCTGAAGTTGCTTATCAGCTTAAGGAGATTTTGGGCTGAGACGATGGGGTTTTCTAAATATACAATCATGTCATCTGCAAACAGGGACAATTTGACTTCTTCTTTTCCTAACTGGATACCCTTGATTTCTTTCTCTTGCCTGATTGCCCTAGCCAGAACTTCCAACACTATGTTGAATAGGAGTGGTGAGAGAGGGCATCCCTGTCTTGTGCCAGTTTTCAAAGGGAATTTTTCCAGTTTTTGCCCATTCAGTATGATATTAGCTGTGGGTTTGTCATAAATAGCTCTTATTATTTTGAGGTACGTTCCATCAATACCGAATTTATTGAGCGTTTTTAGCATGAAGGGCTGTTGAATTTTTTCAAAAGCCTTTTCTGCATCTATTGAGACAATCATGTGGTTCTTGTCTTTGGTTCTGTTTATATGCTGGATTACGTTTATTGATTTGCGAATGTTGAACCAGCCTTGCATCCCAGGGATGAAGCCCACTTGATCATGGTGGATAAGCTTTTTGATGTGCTGCTGAATCCGGTTTGCCAGTATTTTATTGAGGATTTTTGCATCAATGTTCATCAGGGATATTGGTCTAAAATTCTCTTTTTTTGTTGTGTCTCTGCCAGGCTTTGGTATCAGGATGATGTTGGCCTCATAAAATGAGTTAGGGAGGATTCCCTCTTTTTCTATTGATTGGAATAATTTCAGAAGGAATGGTACCAGCTCCTCCTTGTACCTCTGGTAGAATTCAGCTGTGAATCCATCTGGTCCTGGACTTTTTTTGGTGGGTAGGCTATTAATTGTTGCCTCAATTTCAGAGCCTGCTATTGGTCTATTCAGGGATTCAACTTCTTCCTGGTTTAGCCTTGGGAGAGTGTAAGTGTCCAGGAAATTATCCATTTCTTCTAGATTTTCTAGTTGATTTGCGTAGAGGCGTTTATAGTATTCTCTGATGGTAGTTTGTATTTCTGTGGGGTCAGTGGTGATATCCCCTTTATCATTTTTTATTGCATCTATTTGATTCCTCTCTCTTTTTTTCTTTATTAGCCTTGCTAGCGGTCTGTCAATTTTGTTGATCTTTTCAAAAAACCAACTCCTGGATTCATTGATTTTTTGGAGGGTTTTTTGTGTCTCTATCTCCTTCAGTTCTGCTCTGATCTTAGTTATTTCTTGCCTTCTGCTAGCTTTTGAATGTGATTGCTCTTGCCTCTCTAGTTCTTTTAATTGTGATGTTAGAGTGTCAATTTTAGATCTTTCCTGCTTTCTCTTGTGGGCATTTAGTGCTATAAATTTCCCTCTACACACTGCTTTAAATGTGTCCCAGAGATTCTGGTATGTTGTATCTTTGTTCTCATTGGTTTCAAAGAACATCTTTATTTCCGCTTTCATTTCGTTATGTACCCAGTAGTCATTCAGGAGCAGGTTGTTCAGTTTCCATGTAGTTGAGCGGTTTTGATTGAGTTTCTTAGTCCTGAGTTCTAGTTTGATTGCACTGTGGTCTGAGAGACAGTTTGTTATAATTTCTGTTCTTTTACATTTGCTGAGGAGTACTTTACTTCCAATTATGTGGTCAATTTTGGAATAAGTGCGATGTGGTGCTGAGAAGAATGTATATTCTGTTGATTTGGGGTGGAGAGTTCTATAGATGTCTATTAGGTCCGCTTGGTGCAGAGATGAGTTCAATTCCTGGATATCCTTGTTAACTTTCTGTCTCGTTGATCTGTCTAATGTTGACAGCGGAGTGTTGAAGTCCCCCATTATTATTGTATGGGAGTCTAAGTCTCTTTGTAAGTCTCTAAGGACTTGCTTTATGAATCTGGGTGCTCCCGTATTGGGTGCATATATATTTAGGAGAGTTAGCTCTTCCTGTTGAATTGATCCCTTTACCATTATGTAATGGCCTTCTTTGTCTCTTTTGATCTTTGATGGTTTAAAGTCTGTTTTATCAGAGACTAGGATTGCAACCCCTGCTTTTTTTTGTTCTGCATTTGCTTGGTAGATCTTCCTCCATCCCTTTATTTTGAGCCTATGTATGTCTCTGCATGTGAGATGGGTCTCCTGAATACAGCAGACTGATGGGTCTTGACTCTTTATCCAGTTTGCCAGTCTATGTCTTTTAATTGGAGCATTTAGTCCATTAACATTTAAGGTTAATATTGTTATGTGTGAACTTGATCCTGCCATTATGATATTAACTGGTTATTTTGCTCGTTAGTTGATGCAGTTTCTTCCTAGCCTCGATGGTCTTTACATTTTGCCAAGTTTTTGCGATGGCTGGTACCGGTTGTTCCTTTCCATGTTTAGGGCTTCCTTCAGGGTCTCTTGTAAGGCAGGCCTGGTGGTGACAAAATCTCTAAGCATTTGCTTATCTGTAAAGGATTTTATTTCTCCTTCACTTATGAAACTTAGTTTGGCTGGATATGAAATTCTGGGTTTAAAATTCTTTTCTTTAAGAACGTTGAATATTGGCCCCCACTCTCTTCTGGCTTGTAGAGTTTCTGCCAAGAGATCTGCTGTTAGTCTGATGGGCTTCCCTTTGTGGGTGACCCGACCTTTCTCTCTGGCTGCCCTTAAGATTTTTTCCTTCATTTCAACTTTGGTGAATCTGGCAATTATGTGTCTTGGAGTTGCTCTTCTGGAGGAGTATCTTTGTGGCGTTCTCTGTATTTCCTGAATTTGAATGTTGGCCTGCCCTACTAGGTTGGGGAAGTTCTCCTGGATGATATCCTGAAGAGTGTTTTCCAACTTGGTTCCATTTTCCCCCTCACTTTCAGGCACCCCAATCAGACGTAGATTTGGTCTTTTTACGTAATCCCATACTTCTTGCAGGCTTTGCTCATTTCTTTTTCTTCTTTTTTCTTTTGGTTTCTCTTCTCGCTTCATTTCATTCATTTGATCTTCAATCGCTGATACTCTTTCTTCCAGTTGATCGAGTCGGTTACTGAAGCTTGTGCATTTGTCACGTATTTCTCGTGTCATGGTTTTCATCTCTGTCATTTCGTTTATGATCTTCTCTGCATTAATGAGTCTAGCTGTCAATTCTTCCACTCTTTTTTCAAGATTTTTAGTTTCTTTGCGCTGGGTACGTAATTCCTCCTTTAGCTCTGATAAGTTTGATGGACTGAAGCCTTCTTCTCTCCTCTCGTCCAAGTCATTCTCTGACCAGCTTTGATCCGTTGCTGGCGATGGGCTGCGCTCCTTTGCAGGGGGAGATGCGCTCTTATTTTTTGAATTTCCAGCTTTTCTGCCCTACTTCTTCCCCATCTTTGTGGTTTTATCTGTCTCTGGTCTTTGATGGTGGTGACGAACTGATGGGGTTTTGGTATAGGTGTCCTTCCTGTTTGATAGTTTTCCTTCTGACAGTCAGAAGGACTCTCTGTTGGTCTGTTGGAGATTGCTTGAGGTCCACTCCAGACCCTGTTTGCCTGGGTATCAGCAGCAGAGGTTGCCGAAGATAGAATATTGCTGAACAGCGAGTGTACCTGTCTGATTCTTCCTTTGGAAGTGTCCTCTCAGGGGTGTACTCCACCCTGTGAGGTGTGGGGTGTCAGACTGCCCCTAGTGGGGGATTTCTCCCAGCTAGGCTACTCAGGGGTCAGGGACACACCTGAGCAGGCAGTCTGTCCGTTCTCAGATCTCAACCTCCGCGTTGGGAGATCCGCGGCTCTCCCCAAAGCTGTCAGACAGAGTCGTTCGCGTCTGCACCGGCTCCCGCTACTTCCCCTGTTAGTCTTCAGCTGTGCGCTGTCCCCAGAGGTGGAGACTACAGAGACAGGCAGGCTTCCTTGAGCTGCTGTGAGCTCCACCCAGTTCGAGCTTCCCAGCGGCTTTGTTTACCTACTTAAGCCTCAGCAATGGCGGGCGCCCCTCCCCCAGCCTCGCTGCTGCCTTGCGGATAGATCGCGGCAGACTGCTGTGTTAGCAGTCAGGGAGGCTTCGTGGGTGTGGGACCCTCCCGGCCAGGTGTGGGATATATTCTCCTGGAATGCCTGTATGCTTACAGCGCAGTATTGGGGTGGGAGTTACCCGATTTTCCAGGTGTTGTGTGTCTCAGTTCCCCTGGCTAGGAAAAAGGATCCCCTTCCCCCTTGCGCTTCCAGGTGAGGCGATGCCTCGCCCTGCTTCAGCTCTCGCTGGTCAGGCTGCAGCAGCTGACCAGCACCGATTGTCCGGCACTCCCTAGTGAGATGACCCCAGTACCTCAGTTGAAAATGCAGAAATGACCGGTCTTCTGTGTCGCTTGCGCTGGGAGTTGGAGACTGGAGTTGTTCCTATTCGGCCATCTTGCTCCGCCCCCCTCTTTCACGTTTTGAAGTGATAATATTTCCTTTATCAGCGTAGGCCTCAAAGCGATACAAAGTAGCCCTTCTCAGGTTCCTCAAAGACAGTGTTAATGGACTGTTCTAGGAAACAGAAGTGTAACTCTGGAGATGAGTTCACACATCACGAAGAAGATTCTACGAAAGCTCCTTTCTAGTTTTCATCAGAGTATATTTAATTTGGCACCGAAAGCTTCATTGCTCTAAGAAGTATCCCATTGCAGATTTCCAGAAAACAGTGTTAGCAACCTGACCACTGAAGAGAAAAGTGTAACTCTGTGAGTTGCATTCATATGTTGAAGTTCATTTTCCCAGAAAGCTTCTTTCCAGTTTTTTTTGAAGATATATGCTTTTTCACCATAGCCCTCAATGAGCTCCCAAATATCACTTTGCAGAATCCAGGACCACAGTGTTAGCAAACTGTGCCAAGAAGGGCAGGGTGGAACTCTGTGTGATGAAGTCACACATCAGAAAGCAGTCTCTCAGAAAGCTTCTCCATAGTTATTATCTGAGGAGATTTCCTTTTTCACAATGGGCCCCAAAAGGCTCCCAAATATCAATTTACAGATTAAACGAAAAGAGTGTTAACAAACTGCTTCATGAGGACTAAGTTGTAACTCTGTGAGAAGAATTCACTTACCACAAGGAAGTTTCTCAGAAAGCTTCTTTCACGTTTTGAAGTGATAATATTTTCATTATCAGCGTAGGCCTCAATGCGATCCAAAGTAGCCCTTCTCAGGTTCCTCAAAGACAGTGTTAATGGACTGTAATAGGAAACAGAAGTGTAACTCTGTGAGATGAGTTCACACATCACGAAGAAGATTCCAAGAAAGCTTCTTTCTAGTTTTCATCAGAGTATATTTCCTTTGGCCCCGAAAGCTTCATTGCTCTAAGAAGTATCCCATTGCAGATTTCCAGAAAACTGTGTTAGCAAACTGACCACTGAAGAGAAACGTGTAACTCTGTGAGTTGCATTCATATGTTGAAGTTCATTTTCCCAGAAAGCTTCTTTCCAGTTTTTTTTGAAGATATATGCTTTTTCACCATAGCCCTCAATGAGCTCCCAAATATCACTTTGCAGAATCCAGGACCACAGTGTTAGCAAACTGTGCCAAGAAGGGCAGGGTGGAACTCTGTGTGATGAAGTCACACATCAGAAAGCAGTCTCTCAGAAAGCTTCTCCATAGTTATTATCTGAGGAGATTTCCTTTTTCACAATGGGCCCCAAAGGGCTCCCAAATATCACTTTGCAGATTAAACGAAAAGAGTGTTTGCAAACTGCTTCATGAGGACTAAGTAGTAACTCTGTGAGAAGAATTCACTTATCACAAGGAGGTTTCTCAGAAAGCTTCTTTCACGTTTTGAAGTGATGATATTTCCTTTATCAGCGTAGGCCTCAAAGCGATCCAAAGTAGCCCTTCTCAGGTTCCTCAAAGACAGTGTTAATGGACTGTTCTAGGAAACAGAAGTGTAACTCTGTGAGATGAATTCACACATCACGAAGAAGATTCTAGGAAAGCTTCTTTCTAGTTTTCATCAGAGTATATTTCCTTTGGCACCGAAAGCTTCATTGCTCTAAGAAGTATCCCATTGCAGATTTCCAGAAAACTGTGTTAGCAAACTGACCACTGAAGAGAAAGGTGTAACTCTGTGAGTTGCATTCATATGTTGAAGTTCATTTTCCCAGAAAGCTTCTTTCCAGTTTTTTTTGAAGATATATGCTTTTTCACCATAGCCCTCAATGAGCTCCCAAATATCACTTTGCAGAATCCAGGACCACAGTGTTAGCAAACTGTGCCAAGAAGGGCAGGGTGGAACTCTGTGTGATGAAGTCACACATCAGAAAGCAGTCTCTCAGAAAGCTTCTCCATAGTTATTATCTGAGGAGATTTCCTTTTTCACAATGGGCCCCAAAGGGCTCCCAAATATCACTTTGCAGATTAAACGAAAAGAGTGTTAAAAACTGCTTCATGAGGACTAAGTTGTAACTCTGTGAGAAGAATTCACTTACCACAAGGAAGTTTCTCAGAAAGCTTCTTTCACGTTTTGAAGTGATGATATTTCCTTTATCAGCGTAGGCCTCAATGCGATCCAAAGTAGCCCTTCTCAGGTTCCTCAAAGACAGTGTTAATGGACTGTTCTAGGAAACAGAAGTGTAACTCTGTGAGATGAGTTCACACATCACGAAGAAGATTCTAAGAAAGCTTCTTTCTAGTTTTCATCAGAGTATATTTCCTTTGGCACCGAAAGCTTCATTGCTCTAAGAAGTATCCCATTGCAGATTTCCAGAAAACTGTGTTAGCAAACTGACCACTGAAGAGAAACGTGTAACTCTGTGAGTTGCATTCATATGTTGAAGTTCATTTTCCCAGAAAGCTTCTTTCCAGTTTTTTTTGAAGATATATGCTTTTTCACCATAGCCCTCAATGAGCTCCCAAATATCACTTTGCAGAATCCAGGACCACAGTGTTAGCAAACTGTGCCAAGAAGGGAAGGGTGGAACTCTGTGTGATGAAGTCACACATCAGAAAGCAGTCTCTCAGAAAGCTTCTCCATAGTTATTATCTGAGGAGATTTCCTTTTCACAATGGGCCCCAAAGGGCTCCCAAATATCACTTTGCAGATTAAACGAAAAGAGTGTTAACAAACTGCTTCATGAGGACTAAGTTGTAACTCTGTGAGAAGAATTCACTTACCACAAGGAAGTTTCTCAGAAAGCTTCTTTCACGTTTTGAAGTGATAATATTTCCTTTATCAGCGTAGGCCTCAATGCGATCCAAAGTAGCCCTTCTCAGGTTCCTCAAAGACAGTGTTAATGGACTGTTCTAGGAAACAGAAGTGTAACTCTGTGAGATGAGTTCACACATCACGAAGAAGATTCTAAGAAAGCTTCTTTCTAGTTTTCATCAGAGTATATTTCCTTTGGCACCGAAAGCTTCATTGCTCTAAGAAGTATCCCATTGCAGATTTCCAGAAAACTGTGTTAGCAAACTGACCACTGAAGAGAAACGTGTAACTCTGTGAGTTGCATTCATATGTTGAAGTTCATTTTCCCAGAAAGCTTCTTTCCAGTTTTTTTTGAAGATATATGCTTTTTCACCATAGCCCTCAATGAGCTCCCAAATATCACTTTGCAGAATCCAGGACCACAGTGTTAGCAAACTGTGCCAAGAAGGGCAGGGTGGAACTCTGTGTGATGAAGTCACACATCAGAAAGCAGTCTCTCAGAAAGCTTCTCCATAGTTATTATCTGAGGAGATTTCCTTTTTCACAATGGGCCCCAAAGGGCTCCCAAATATCACTTTGCAGATTAAACGAAAAGAGTGTTTGCAAACTGCTTCATGAGGACTAAGTAGTAACTCTGTGAGAAGAATTCACTTATCACAAGGAGGTTTCTCAGAAAGCTTCTTTCACGTTTTGAAGTGATGATATTTCCTTTATCAGCGTAGGCCTCAATGCGATCCAAAGTAGCCCTTCTCAGGTTCCTCAAAGACAGTGTTAATGGACTGTTCTAGGAAACAGAAGTGTAACTCTGTGAGATGAATTCACACATCACGAAGAAGATTCTAGGAAAGCTTCTTTCTAGTTTTCATCAGAGTATATTTCCTTTGGCACCGAAAGCTTCATTGCTCTAAGAAGTATCCCATTGCAGATTTCCAGAAAACTGTGTTAGCAAACTGACCACTGAAGAGAAACGTGTAACTCTGTGAGTTGCATTCATATGTTGAAGTTCATTTTCCCAGAAAGCTTCTCTCCAGTTTTTTTTGAAGATATATGCTTTTTCACCATAGCCCTCAATGAGCTCCCAAATATCACTTTGCAGAATCCAGGACAACAGTGTTAGCAAACTGTGCCAAGAAGGGAATGGTGGAACTTTGTGTGATGAAGTCACACATCAGAAAGCAGTCTCTCAGAAAGCTTCTCCATAGTTATTATATGAGGGGATTTCCTTTTTCACAATGGGCCCCAAAGGGCTCCCAAATATCACTTTGCAGATTAAACGAAAAGAGTGTTTGCAAACTGCTTCATGAGGACTAAGTTGTAACTCTGTGAGAAGAATTCACTTACCACAAGGAAGCTTCTCAGAAATCTTCTTTCACGTTTTGAAGTGATGATATTTCCTTTACCAGCGTAGGCCTCAATGCGATCCAAAGTAGGCCTTCTCAGGTTCCTCAAAGACAGTGTTAATTGACTGTTCTAGGAAACAGAAGTGTAACTCTGTGAGATGAGTTCACACATCACGAAGAAGATTCTAAGAAAGCTTCTTTCTAGTTTTCATCAGCGTATATTTCCTTTGGCACCGAAAGCTTCATTGCTCTAAGAAGTATCCCATTGCAGATTTCCAGAAAACTGTGTTAGCAAACTGACCACTGAAGAGAAAGGTGTAACTCTGTGAGTTGCATTCATATGTTGAAGTTCATTTTCCCAGAAAGCTTCTTTCCAGTTTTTTTTGAAAGATATATTCCTTTTTCACCTTTGTCCTTAATGAGCTCCCAAATATCAGCTTTGCAGAATCCAGGACCAGCAGTGTTAGCAAACTGTGCCAAGAAGGGAAGGGTGGAAACTGTGTGTGATGAAGTCACACATCAGAAAGCAGTCTCTCAGAAAGCTTCTCCATAGTTATTATATGAGGAGATTTCCTTTTTCACATGTGCCCCAAAGGGCTCCCAAATATCACTTTGCAGATTAAACGAAAAGAGTGTTAACAAACTGCTTCATGAGGACTAAGTTGTAACTCTGTGAGAAGAATTCACTTACCACAAGGAAGTTTCTCAGAAAGCTTCTTTCACGTTTTGAAGTGATAATATTTCCTTTAACAGCGTAGGCCTCAATGCGATCCAAAGTAGCCCTTCTCAGGTTCCTCAAAGACAGTGTTAATGGACTGTTCTAGGAAAAAGAAGTGTAACTCTGTGAGATGAATTCACACATCACGAAGAAGATTCTAAGAAGCTTCTTTCTAGTTTTCATCAGAGTATATTTCCTTTGGCACCAAAAGCTTCATTGCTCTAAGAAGTATTCCATTGCAGATTTCCAGAAAACTGTTTTAGCAAACTGACCACTGAAGAGAAACGTGTAACTCTGTGAGTTGCATTCATATGTTGAAGTTCATTTTCCCAGAAAGCTTCTTTCCAGTTTTTTTGAAGATATATGCTTTTTCACCATAGCGCTCAATGAGCTCCCAAATATCACTTTGTAGAATCCAGGACCACAGTGTTAGCAAACTGTTCCAAGAAGGGAAGGGTGGAACTCTGTGTGATGAAGTCACACATCAGAAAGCAGTCTCTCAGAAAGCTTCTCCATAGTTATTATCTGAGGAGATTTCCTTTTTCACAATGGGCCCCAAAGGGCTCCCAAATATCACTTTGCAGATTAAACGAAAAGAGTGTTAACAAACTGCTTCATGAGGACTAAGTGTAACTCTGTGAGAAGAATTCACTTACCACAAGGAAGTTTCTCAGAAAGCTTCTTTCACGTTTTGAAGTGATATATATTTCCTTTATCAGCGTAGGCCTCAATGCGATCCAAAGTAGCCCTTCTCAGGTTCCTCAAAGACAGTTG
>NC_044566.1:72885149-73002649 GCF_007565055.1 Rhinopithecus roxellana | reverse complement strand
AGGGGGGTGTTAATGTATGTGTATGTCTTTTCTCTCTTCAAGTTAGACTCCAACCAGGCTAAAATCCTCAAGAAGACATGCCTTTGGAAATCTGTCGGCTTGGTGTCAGAGGTGTTTCTCTCCATCCCTATGTTACTTAGAGAAGTGCCTCTCAAACCTTAATGTGCGTGCAAATTGCCAGGAATCTCATTAAAACCAGCCAGATTCTGGTTCAGTAGATCTGGGTTGGGGCCTAAGATTCTGCATTTCTAACAAGCTCCCAAGTGATGCTACTGCTGCTGGCTGGCTTAAGGATTTAGGGAGCACTGCAACCTTGGGGAAATGTGTTTATACTGGAGGCTGAGAGTGAAGCCTCTTTTCACATGGACTGAAAACTAATGTGAGCAGTGAGTCATTGGTTCTCTCCTTCCAGTGTCCCCCAGTATCCAGAAGTGAATGACCATCAAGAAAACATTCATCTCTATGTAGAGGTTGAAACCTAGTTGGAGGATACGGATTCCCCCTTTAGAGCATTTCTTTTTTTTTTTTGAGATGGAGTCTCGCTCTGTTGCCCAGGCTGGAGTGCAGTGTCATGATCTCGGCTCACTGCAACCTCCGCCTCCTGGGTTCAAGTGATTCTCCTGGCTCAGCCTCCCCAGTAACTGGGACTACAGGCGCCAGCCACCAAGCCCGGCTAAGTTTTTGTATTTTTAGTAGAGACAGGGTTTCACCGTGTTAGCCAGGATCGTCACAATCTCCTGACCTTGTGATCAGCCCGCCTCGGCCTCCCAAAGTGCTGAGATTACAGGCGTGAGCCACTGCGCCCGGCCCACCTGATCGTGTTTTAGATATTTATCTTATGAGTTGGCCAGGACCTTGCTGCTATTAATATTTTTCTCTTAAATACAGTGGTTCTCAAAATGTCGTTCTGGGACCTGCAGCATCAGCATCATTAGGAATTTGTTAGAATCGCAAATGCTCAGGCCCCACCCCAGATCTACTGAACCAGAAACTTGGAGTGGAGCCCCGAAATTGTGTTTAAGTAGCCCTCCAAGTAATTCCCACACCCACTACAGTTTGAGAACCACCGTTCTAAGATGTCAGATCCCTTAGGTGAGTTTCTAGAGAAGGAAACCCCTGGACCTAGCAGCCTTTGGGAGTCTGCCCAAGTTCCTGGACTTAGTTACTCGGTGGATAATTTCACAATTGGGATCCAGGGAGGTCATTCCAAGAAGGGGGTTTGAAGGATCACAATGTCAGGTAAGGAAAAGCAGGAGCAAATGATCCATCCCCTGGGGATAATTGTTTGGCTTTATGCAAATGTTTTAAGCAATAAAACCAGCTAGATGTACAGGAAATATATGCTCCCCATGCTGAGTGGTCTAAATAAGAGTGTTATCAGTGATTGGGCTTCAGAGTCCCTATTACACAAAGCCTTAATGGTATGAAATATACCACACCTGCTAAATGAAACACACACTGGGGATATTATGGGAATTTTCAACCACATTTTATTTTGCATAACATAGTTTTTTTTTTTTTCCAGACAAGAAATGGTATATTAAAAAATCAGCAGGCATAGAAATTGTTTTAAAGTTATTATTACTTTACTCTGGCTTTGCAGGCTTTTATTTCTTTCTCCTACTGCTATTCCACAGAAATATGGAATAGTCTATCCAGAAAGAACTTTAGAGATCAGTGATTCCATCTCTGCAGTTCACAGGTGAGGACACTGGTGTTCCAAGACACAAGGTGAATTGCCCTGCGTGGAGGGCCTGGAGCTGGTACCCAGGACTCCTGATTCTCAGACTCTGTAATTTCCATTGAAAAATTTGTTTCCCCCAAGGAATCTAAGACCCAGTAAGGGACCTGGGGAAGTGGCCTCATGCATTCCCTTGTCCGTGACAGAGAGTATCAGAGGAATGGGAGGTGCATTTCCATCATTTACGTATGTGCCCACAACCTGATGTTAGCCACTAGATTATCTGGCTACCTTGAATTTGAAAGGCAATTCTGACGTTGCGGTTCCGTCGGAAGCATCATTTGGAAGATGGCTGAGGCTTAGAATTTGTTCTCTAGGAAGGCAAAACCATCTGTCCTACAAGTACCAATCCCATGCTTGGTACTGTAGGGAGCATGCCTTCTCTCAGGGACAGCATCTGAGGCTGCGACCTATGCAGGTGCCCAGTGTCCTTTCTTAGAAGGACTTTGACTTGCTTCAGTGCTCTGCTGTCACTCTCTTGGAAGTCTTAAAAAAAAGAGAACGGGCGGTGGGGGGCCCTGCACTTTGATTTTGCACTAGGCCCCACAAAATATGGAACTGTTTCTTTTTTTCCCCCCACATTTCTCATTCTCCCCCAGGAAGCCTTTGAAATCTTCAAGAAACCTTTTCTGACTCCCCAAGAGTGTGTTATATATTGTAATGTCAATGTGGCAATGCTAATCATGTTAATCTCCAACATTAATTGCCTTTTTTCTGTAGGCCCACCCTGTGCGATAGATACTATTATTGTCATCATACCACTTAGCAGATGAGGAGACAGGGGAGGACATTGAGGCTTAGAGAGATTAACTGGCTCAAGGGTACACAGCTAAGAATTGGGATTAGAATCCAGGTTTGTTTGCACAGCACAGAGACTTAACCACTGTGCTATATACACAACCTCACTGTGTTGTCTGTTCAGCGCTTAACATTCTGTGATGTTTTCTCGCTTCCTCTTCTTGACTGCTGGGGAGAGACTGTCCTTTATTCAGTTTCACCCAGCATCATACCTAGCACAGGGTGTTCAATGAATATTTACTTTAAAAGGGTATTTGGCTAAATTTAATGTGCATGTAGCCATATCAGAACTTCCTGTAAACCAGAGAAGCTTCCAGGTTTATGTTTAAATTTCTCCCCTGCATGAAGCTGCACAGTATAGCTGATGGGAGTGTTGTGATACTTTATATTTGACTTCATGAATTATTTATGGAATTAACACCGGAATCATGATTAATTTGTGGAGGGAGAGAAGTTGCTACGTGGCTTGGTGCCCATGTTTTCCTGGCAGGGATAAATTACCTTCCCAGCGGCTGCAGGGTGAAGACTCTGAATTCTGGTTTCCAGGAGAGACAGACATTTGTGCTTCCCTCTTCTTTCTCTTTCTCCCACCTGAAAAACCCAGGAAGCACAATTTATGCCATAAACCAGTGGCAAATGCCCCAACTCAGCAGTGAGCCAACTCAGCTTCCCCCAGTGTTTAGTTAACATATGTCTCTTAAGCACCTACTGTGCACCATGTTAGGTATGGGGATACGAAACTAAGAAGGCTTGTTTCTGCCCTTAAGGAGCTTTCAGTCTGGCAAGTGGAGACAGGCATGGAAAAAAGACAGTACATGATCAGATGATCACCGACAGGACATGCATGTCCTCCAGTGCTGGGGGAAATTCCTGGGGGCAAGGGTTCCTGCCTATAAGGACCAAAGGAATTAGACTAGCCACAGACCAGGATTGGAGAAAGGCAGAGGGGCAGCTTTCCACTGGGGAGTAACCCTGCAAAGGCTGGAGAAGGACCTGTGAATAGTGGAAATGGCTGGCCCAGGGAAGGGGGCTCAGGCAGGAGCTGGGAAATGAATGTTAGTTGTGCCTCCAGCTCAGCCTTGGATGCTGAGGGTGGTGGATGAAGTCAGTGTTGTGCATGACCAACCAGTATGGCTCCTGTGTTATCATTAGGGTGGCTCTGGAGGGAGCAAGATCTTGCCTTGCTGTAGGTGATCAGCAACTCCGTGGGACCCCAAAACCCCAGTGGCCTCAAGGCGAGAAAGAGGAATGCATTGTCCAGAGCCGGAGAGCAGGGAGGGGCTGAGCTGTGTCAGCTGCACTCCTGCTCCATCAGCAAGTTTGCTTTCTGAGACCTACTGTATAATAGCAATCTCTTTCCCATTTTCTTCAAAGCATCATGAGGAAATATAACTGCGGTTGGGTTCAGCAGCCCTCACTTTTGAGCAATAAACTACAAATGATCACAGTTTACTTTGATGCTTGTGGAATTCGCCTCCTAGCTGCGGTGGTTTCCTGCCATTTGCTAGCCGGAGAGTAGCCTGTGGACATTCGCTCAGCCTTTGGGATGAGCCCTTGCCTCTATGAACTTGTCTTAACACGTTATTTATTCTGCAGCTCTTCTGGCTTGAGCAGTGCCCTGGGCTCCAGCGCTACTACGACTGTAACTTAGGGGGCTAACCCTGCTGCCCCAGCCTTTGAGGGAGAAAAGATTGCTCCCGACTCCATTTATTTCCAGGTAGAAAAGAATCAGAGAGGTCTGCAGGGTGAAGGTGAAGGCGAGGTACTCCAGATAAGTGTTTTCTTCCCTCTGTATTACTTATTTATTAAAGGCAGTGAGGCATAACTAAGAGAAAGGAAAGGAACCGAGGAAATAGAGAATACAATGGCCCTTCAGATTTTAATGGGAGAGACTGGAAGTGATTCCTAAATTATTAAATAAATCGATTTGATTCTTGAAGCTGGCCTCCAAGGTGTATTTGTCAGTTTCATTATGATTGTCTTCAATGGTAGAAAGAGTCACTCATGGAGAAAGGTTTTCTTTCCCCCTCTATTTTGAAGGCTGCAATTCATGGCCCCTGTCTAATTAAACACTCGCTGCTTTGTGTAATGGGAGCAGTATTCTTTCAGTTTTATTTTGGCTTCTGTTCTGATCCCATTTGTCTTACAGGCCCATAGACGTACGGCAAGATTGGGTTGGCTGTGGGGCAGACACACTTTGGAGAATCTCGATCCCATTGCAATGATAGGACCGTTTGGTCGCTGAGGAGTTGTATGGTAATTTATTCACATGCAAGAGTCCTGTCACTTAGCTATTTGTCTAGCGGAATCCGTTGAGTGTTAGGATAATGGGTTGTGCCCTCCCAAATGATGAGAATAACACCTTAATGCACTTTATGGAAGTAATGGATTTCATTTTGGGGTTTTGGTGGTGGCTGCAGTGGTGTTTGCTCCTTTTTCTCACATTTCCCTCTCTTCCCCTAAACACTTCTAGTGCCTGCAGCCCAATGGTAAAAAATGCCTGAACATCTAAATTCTTTTTCTTAATTATCCTCCTGAGGAAAGCAGGCCAAGCACCAGGGTGCAAAAAATTTAAACCGTAAATAACAAGCTGAAAGGAAATAAAAGAAATGACACCAGAATAAACTAAGCTATCAACTGAAAGCTTTACATCACCGTCCTCCCTGAGCCTGAAAAAAAAATCTAAGGGAAGGTGGTTAAGTATTTATTTCCCAAAGAATGTAATTATAATCTGCAGCAATTAAAAATGGATGAAGGAAACATTTCCTCATCATTTCTGGGGGGTACTTCAGACACCACGCAGGAAACATTTCGGAGAATGTAGTTCCACTGCTTCCCTGAGGTCAAGTGAAGCTGAAGGACAGAGCTGGCTCCTGCCAGGGGCACCACTGCTGCCTGAGTCTAAGGGGTCGGGGCAGGGATGGGAGAAGGGAGGTGAGCAACATAATGGGTAGTGATCGATTTCCAAGATGAATGAGGGCTCCTCTCTGGACCCGCTGCATAATTGTTTCTTTCAACTCAGTACACCTGGTGTGAAGAACGCCAGTCACACCTGTAAACCTGCCAGGTTTCCAATTAGTGGCTTGAATTTCAATTTCCTGGATGCTCCCTTAATCTTGGGGATGGGGAGAAGTTGTGTGTGTGCTGCCACACAAAGCGCTGAAGGTGAGGGCGGAGCGTGGGAATTGGGGCTTCTGGCCAGGCTGACGCGTGAAGAATCATACTCACAGCCACTTTGAAGCCTGCGGAGTCCTGGTGATCTCTCCTCTGCTTTGCCGAGGGAGCTAGTCCTGCTTTGGCAGCGAGGATATGCAGAGCCCCAGAGCACGTGTTGCGAGAGGGGCACACCTTGCAGTGATCTTGCAGTTTGTCTCCTGCCAGCCCCCCTAATCTAGGGGCGGAACGGGGATAAGTGGGAAATAAAGTCGGAAGGTTCTGCTTTCTCATCCAGCTTAAAGAGAGTTAAGTGAGAAAAGCAAGGTGCAGGAAAGCGTGTATAAGAAGATCTCAGTTTTGTAAAACAGACCATGACAAGCTGCTCAAACTCCGCATGTGCATGTGTATATAAAGGGCTGTACTGCATTATATATGCACAGATGAAAATCTGGGACACATGCTGAGTTCTTAAAACTTATGGCCCAGCATGGTGGCTCACACTTGTAATTCCAGCTCTTTGGGAGTCCGAGGCGGGCCGATCGCCTGAGGTCGGGAGTTTGAGACCAGCCTGACCAACTTGGAGAAACCCTGTCTCTACTAAAAATACAAAATTAGCTGGGTGTGGTGGTGCATGCCTATAATCCCAGCTACTTGGGAGGCTGAGGCAGGAGAATCGCTTGAACACGGAGGCGGAGGTTGCGGTGAGCCAAGATCAGGTCATTGCACTCGAATTGGGCAACAAGAGCAAAACTCCATCTCAAAAACAAAAAAACAAGTTACTGGGGTGGGGGTATGGAATGAGGTGAGGATGCTGATAGGAGGGGGGTAAGGTGTCCATACTAACAGCATTTATCATAGGATTCCTTTCATGTACAACTAGTATTTCTATGTGTATCACAGTTTACCAGTTTTACCTACTCTGCTCACCTTTTCCCCAAGAGTACCCTATCTGAAAACATCTGCTGCTGCCAGATACCGAGGGCTCAGTTTTTTACAAGCCCTTTCCCTGTATTCAGGGTCAGTGGTGTGCAGCTTCTTTTTATGGTATAAGCCCAGTGTGAGCAGAGCCACTTTGCCTCGGGGAAAAGCTGTTATTAACTGCTCATCTGCTCCACCCTCCCCTCTGTCCTGATCAAGGGGACAGCAATGAGTTTCTCAAAGAGCCGGACTCCTCTTAAATGGATGCAGTCCCCTTTGGGCAGACAGATTTGTAGGAAGGAGACTTCAGGAGAGCCAGCTGGGACTGTCTGGGCTGCCAGAGCCCTGGGGCTGGCTGGGCTGTGGGATTTCTCTTATCACGCCGTAGGTAGGGGACAGACTGTGGGAAACGTACCTGGGATCTGAAGATGGAAAGGACAGGGCAGCGGTTTTCAGCTCAACATAAAGGAAAAATTTTCTAACCACCTGAGCTCACCACTGGCTGAGCCGCCTCTGGGGAGGAGCAGGGGCCTCATTGCTGGCAGGCTTCAGAGTCTGATGTCAGCTTGGACTACAAGACCTGTGTCTGTGCTGTCTTGTGAGGTAGCCTAGCCACATGTAGCAGCTGAGTAGTTGAAATGTGGCTGGTGCAACTGAGAAAATGAATTTTTAACTGTAACTAAAATTTAAAAACTGAAGCAATGTAAACATTTTTTTTTTTCTGTTAAGTGTATTTTATTGTTCTGGTAGGACTTCATTTCGCTTTATAAAAATGTGTTTAGTTTTTTTTTTTTTTTATAAGAAATTGGGGTCTTACTATGTTGCCCAGGTTAGTCTTGAACCCTTGGCCTCAAGTGATCCTCTTCCCTCGGCCTCCTGAGTAGCTGGGATTAAAAATGTGAATCATCACACCCAGATATTTCACTTTAACCATCAAAAATTTAGTGGCAGAATTGAGATGTGTAAAATACAAGGACAAAATACTTATTAATAATTTTTATATTAGTTACATGTTGAAATAACATATTGCAAATATTGGGTTAGATGAAGTACATTGTTAAAATAAATTGCATGCTTTTTAAAAAATGTGGCTAATAGAGAAAGGGATATTACATATGTGGCTTATGTTGTATTTCTGTTGGACGTTACCCCTCTAAGTCTCTGTCAACATTGGGAGTTTCTGATTCTGTATAATTGTTCTTGCTCCTGGTGTGGATTCTTGCCTCTTTTTAGATAGAAAGATACTCCATCAACACTTGTGGCTTCCACGATGGTCACCCGAGACAATTTTTATTGGTGACAATGGTAGGAATCATATGACAAATGTCTAGACTTCAGAGAAATGACTGGAGCAATTGTGTCTGGAGCTCTGGGAACTTCTGGTGAAATTTATTACAAGAGAGTTTAGCTTACATGTGCAAAAGCTGGTATTTAAAATAATAGGAAGTTTCTTTTAAAAACCAGAATATATAACCTGACTTTTATTCACTGCTTTTCTCAAGCACTTAAAGTTGAATAAAAATCTTTCACTGTTCTGTATCATTAAAACATATCCTGAGAAAGGCCTAGAAACACAGTGGTAGACTCTACATTAAGCAATAAGATATGCACTTTTAGTTTCCCTAATTACCTACCATTGAAAATAGGTTGGAACTAAAATAAACATGTGCCTTGAAATGAGAATTAATATGTGCTAGTGCTGCTGGGGAAAACCCTATTAAACAATTGAATTTTAGAATATTTTGTTTTGTCAAAAAACCCAAAGGCTTTCCTCCCTTTGGAATTGAATCTTCATTTTGAGTTTTTAAAAATTAGTTGTTCCATGTGTTTTACAAAGTGCCTTTATTGAGGTATTATGACATTCTGTTCATTACATATTGAGCTCTGTCACATCCTATGAAGGAAATAACCACCCTCTCTGTTGCTCCTTGAGAAGGCAAGTGTAGACAGTGCCATGGTTCCATGGGGGAAGAGCTGTGTTAATTACGGAATACATTGTTGGGAGTTGTGGAGAAGATACCTCTTTGTCATTCCACCAGGGGCAGGTTAGGGGAGATGGCAGAGGGGAAATGGAAGAGCAGAGGGCAGGAAGAAGATGGGGTGGGGTGGGTGGCACAGTAGGATTTAAAACAGATGTCACTCAGATTCCCAATCTAGGCTCTCGGACTAGCCCTGCTAGATGTGTTAATCCTGGATCATATGTTTTTCCAATTAGAGGTAAATTCTAATCTTGTTGTCAAAGAAATATATTCTCAATTTAGAGTAGAGTAAATTAAAGACTGATCTCATTATAAATGGAGGCTGCTGGAATCACATCATAAATTCATTTCCTAGTTCATGATCCCCAAAATAATCAAGAAGAGGTTATGAACTGACGTCACCTTTTCTAGGGGTAAGGATGAATAGACTGGAACAGAAAAAAATCTGAAAGAGTCTTGAGCAAGTCTTTATTTGTGTCTCTTATTGGGAGAAGAGGAGAAGGAGAAATGCAATTCAAGCACAGTCTCAGACCTTATTATGAGGGCTGGAACAGGGAAGGTGTGGATGTTAGGGCTGAAGGAAGGAAGACAGTTTAACTATCACCTTTTACAATGAAAGTTTAAAAAGACAATTTAATTATCACCTTTTAAAATGAAAATGCTAAACAGTTTAGCCTAGGCTGCTATCAGGACCACAAGTGACATCTCTTTTTAAAGAGATGAAATAAAAACACCGGTGCAGAATACCTGGCCACAAAAATAATCATGTAGCTCACATTGTGACCTTGTTCTGGACAGGCTAATTCCCATAGAGGGAGTCTAACAGCCTCTCCCTGAGTAGCCCTTAAGGCTCTACTACACAATAAACATGAAGGATCCAGTGGTCCCATGGAGGTCCTGGAACCCATTCTCTTGCTTTAAGCTAGGGTTCTACTAAACAACTGATGTACAATATAACCTCAAAAACTGCAAGAGAGAGGGATTTTCTGTTTTAGTTCTGGCTGATTTAGGGGAAGTAACTACTGTGTGCCAAGGGCTTTACATGTTCTGCTTTTTTCTTGAGACAGAGTCTTGCTCTGTTGCCCAGGCTGGCATGCAATGGCACAATCTCGGCTCACTGCAAGCTCCGCCTCCCAGGTTCAAGTGATTCTTCTCCCTCAGCCTCCTGAGTAGCTGGAATTATAGGCATGCACCACCATGCCCAGCTAATTTTGTATGTTTAGTAGAGATAGGGTTTCACTGTGTTGGTCAGGCTGGTTCCGAACTCCTAACCTCAGGTGATCCACCTGGCTTGGCCTCCCAAAGTGCTGGGATTACAGGCATGAGCCTGCACCCAGCCATGTTCCACTTTTTAAATCTCTCATGAACACATAAGGTGGGTATTATTATGTCCAGTCTGTAAATGAGGACACTGACATTAAATAACATGCCCAAAGTTAAACAGTCATTGGGCAGAGAAGGTGGGCTGCATTGTCGGGTCTGTATGACTCCAAAACCAAGTTCTTTCCCACTATAGTATGTTGCTTTTATTAAGTTATTTTCAATATCTAATCAGTATCTTTTCAGCTATAATTTAAGCATGTTATCTCAGTGCTTGGTGGAAATGGAGCAGTTATTCTCAATTCTCCATTCAAAACCCTTTAATATGTTTGAAGATGGTTGCCTCAGCCTTCTTAAAATAAAATTTCTTATCTCTGTTACACAAGAGCTATGGAAGAGTAGCCTTCATGTCTCTGACATAGCTTTGTTTTATTTAATTGACATTTCATGTGTAAAAACAAGTCCTGCTTATAGGAAACCAGCTATATACTTTGTTTCGTTCCTTCCTTCATCTGATGGACTCAATGGAGTAGAGATTGTGACCCATGCACTAGGCTGGATGCTGGACATCCAACGAGTAAGATCTATGCTAAGGGATATATAGGGGAACACCTGGCTCTGTCTGAGCAGGATGGAGAGCACTTCATGGGGGAGGTGGCAGTAGAACTGGGCATTGAAGGGTGAGTAAGAACATCACTAGCAGACGTGGGGATCTTGAGAGGCAGGACAGGTCATATTTGACTATGTGCAAAGTCATGGAAGCTGGTCACACTATTGTGGGGAGAAGAGAAAATATTTTGGTATGACTGGAGTATACAGGGTATGCAGAGAAGGACAGGAGATGATTCAGGGCAAGCATCAGATCCCAGAGAGTTTGTATGTCGTATTCAGGAGCTCATACTTTGCTTTTAATTTTTTTTTTTTTTTTTTTTTTTTTTTTTTTTTTTTTTTTTTGAGACGGAGTCTCGCTCTGCCGCCCAGGCTGGAGTGCTGTGGCCGGATCTCAGCTCACTGCAAGCTCCGCCTCCCGGGTTCACGCCATTCTCCTGCCTCAGCCTCCCGAGTAGCTGGGACTACAGGCGCCCGCCACCTCGCCCGGCTAATTTTTTTTTTGTATTTTTTAGTAGAGACGGGGTTTCACCGTGTTAGCCAGGATGGTCTTGATCTCCTGACCTCGTGATCCGCCCGTCTCGGCCTCCCAAAGTGCTGGGATTACAGGCTTGAGCCACCGCTCCCGGCCTGCTTTTAATTTTGAGAATTTAAGAAATACAAGAAAGTACAAAAAGTAATTTAATAGATACTCATAGCTGTATTCCTAACACCTAGAATTAAAAACTATGACAATTTTATTATTTTTTCTAGCCCTTTTAAAAAAATTAAACACTACAGATCCACTTAAAGTCCCCTTAACCATCACACCTAGTCTAACCCCTTTCTTTATACCCCTCCTCCAAGGTGATTATTGTTCATTTTGTATTTATCCTTTCAGATCATTTAAAGCATATTTTACACACATATGTAGTATACTATGTAACACATTATTCTGTGTCTTGCTTTTCCTCCCTCAACTTTGTTTTTGAACTCTATGCATGTTGATAGATCAACCTCATTCATTTTAACTATTGTATAAAATCCTATTTTATAAATACCTCATTTTATTTGTTTCCCAATTGATGGAGATGTTGGTTGGTTCCAGTTTTATGCTATCAAAAATAATGTGGCAAACAGCATCCTGACCCTTATTTCTCTAGAGCAGCAGTATCCAGTTTCTCTTGATGATGAATTAGTCGTGTTGGGGAGGGGGGATTTATCAAGGAGAAGAATAATGAAACAAGAAGGAAAACAGATTTCCCCCCAGGCCTTACATCTGGAGGTGCTCATTCAGAGGGTCTGACCATTTTTGTGGGGGAGTGTTTTGGTAACATGTGAGTCTTTTCATTACAGATGTTGTGAACTGGGTATAGAGTCCATATATGCCCATGTATTCCCTCTCTCCTGGGAGAGGTGTGGGCACTGTCGGATTTTATGTCGAGAAGTGCCATGACGAAGTTTGTGTTCAGAAACATTACTTTGGTGACACTATGAACAATACACTGAGCCCCAGCTACATTTGTAAGGTAGTCCCCTTTTAGGGACACAAAGTAAGATGTAGCTCCTAAAGTCAAGTAGCCTGCAATCTGCTGAAGGAGTTTACAGAAATGTGGGCAAATGGGATCCAGAGGCTGGAGGTTTCATAGCCATGGATGAACTGTTTCTGGGTGGAGGTTCCTGAAAGCAGCAGGGCCTGGCTCACAGCTTCCAGGCCTGGCTGATCACTTTTGGTACCCATGTTATTGCCATTATTGTCTGCCCAGCTAGAGGCTGATTCTTCAAGTTTTCCATATCCATCTTCTTCCCCTACATTTCTTTTCTGGTGCTTTTGAAAGCTGTTTTACCTATTGTATTAGTTTCCTAGGGCTGCTGTAACAAATTACTCCAAACTTGGTTGCTTAAATCAACAGAAGCTAAGTTTGTCATAGTACCAGAGTCCAGAAGTCTGAAATCAAGGGTTGGCAGGGCCGTGCTCTTTCTGAGGACTCTAGGGGTGAATTCTTTCTTGCCTCTTCCACCTTCTGGCCACCCTGGAGGCTAGAGGACCCATGTGTTCCCTGGCTCGGCCACATTACTCCAATCTCTGACTCTGTCTTTACATGGTGTTTTTCTCTATGTCTCTTTCCTGTCTGTTGTTAAGGACACTCGGCATTTGATTTAGGTGGGCCTAATCCAGGATGATCTCATCTCAAGATTCTTAATCACATCTGCAAAGACCCTTATTCCAAATAAGGTCACATTGACAGGTTCTTGGTGAACATATCTTTTGTGGCCATAATTCAACCCAGTATACCCACTGAAGAGAACCAGTGGTGAGACTGGTGTTGGATGATGTAGTGAGAGAGATGAAGCTCACCTGACTTGATAGTGGGAATTTTTACCTCTTGCTGGCCAAGAGATAAGAAATGGGGGAGTTGAAAACATGGGATCTAAGGTGAGATGTGCTAGTAAACACTTTGATGGGAATCTCTGTGACTGTCACCTCAGCTGGAGTTTCAGGGTTCCACATTGTTGTTTTTTTTTTCCTGCTCTCTGTTCCATTTCTCTGCCTGTCTTCCTCTGCTAATTATGGCATATGTAGGTCTTGCCATGGTGCCAGGTCTAGTGCTAATTTCACATGACACCCATCCATTGACCGTATATAGTCTCTGTGTTCCTTGGCTCAGTTCTCCGGGAGCCAATCTGACTGGTCACTGACAAACCAATGGATTGGCTTTCCTGGCTTAGGTCTCAACCCTTGATTCAATCAGCTATGGCCAAGGTCACATGATATAAAATGGCTGCCTGGCATACTGCAGTAGGTTGAAGAATGGCTTCCCCTGAAGATGCTCATACCTTAGTCCCCTGAATCTGTGAATATATTACTTTACATGGCAAAAGGGACTTTGCAGATATAATTAAGTTAAGGATCTTGTATTCATTGCTCAGGGCTGCTGTAACAAAGTACCACCAACTGGAGGTTTCCAGAGGCTAGAGGTCCTGGGATCAAGGCTTTGGCAGAGTCGGTTTCTTCTGAGAGTTGTGAAGGAGACTGTTCATGGTCTGTCTCTAAGCTGCTGTGGTTTGCTGGAACTGTTTGGGATTTCTTGGTTTGTTGGTGCATCCTCTCAATCTCTGCCTTCATATTCACATTGTGTTCATATATGTATGTTGTCTGTGTTCAAATTTCCTCCTTTCATAAGGACACAAGTAATTATGGATTAGGGGCCCATGCTACTCCAGTATGACCTCATCTTAACTAATTACATCTGCAATGACCTTATTTCCAAATGAGGTCGCATTCTGAGATACTAGGAGCTGAGATCTCAACATATGAATTTTGATGAACACGATTTAACCCATAACAGATCTTGAGATGGGGGAATTATCTTAGATTTTTCCAGGTGGGCCCCATGTAATCACAAAAGTCCTTATAAGGGGCCACGTATGTTGGCCTATAATCCCAGCACTCTGGGAGGCTGAGGCAGACACCAGGAGTTTGAGATCAGCCTGGGAAATGTGGCGAAACCATGTCTCTACAAAAACTTTAAAAATATTAGCTGGATGTGGTGGGTATATCTGTAATCTTAGCTACTTGGGAGGCTGAGGCAGGAGGATTGCTTGAGCCCAGGAGGTCGAGGCTGCAGTGAGCTATAATTGTGCCACTGTACTCCAGCCTGAGTGACAGAGCGAGACCCTGTCTAAAAAAAAAAAAAGTTCTGATAATAGAGAGGAAGGAGATCAAAGTTAGAGGGTAGAATGTGAACTGGAAGCAGAGTCTGGAGTGATGTGCTTTCAAGATGGAAGAAGGGATCATGAGCTGAGGAATGCAGCAGCCTCTAGAAGCTGGGGAAAGCAAGGAAACAGATTCTCTCCTAGAGCCTCCAGAAGGAATGCTGTCCTGCCAACACTTTGATTTTAGAACTTCCGACCTCCAGAATTATAAGATAATAGATTTGTATTATTTTAAGCCATGAAGTTTTGTGGTAATTTTTTAAATAGCAGCAATAGAAAACTAATACATATCTCTCCACCAGAGGCCATAGATGAAGTTACCAGAGAAACAGCTATGTGCTGGGCAGATTGCTCCTAAATTTGACCGCTATGGGAAGAAAGTTGGAATAATTACTTAAAAGGGATCTTACATATATATTTCGTATTTCCCCATTGCCTGTGAATATAAAAAAATCCAGATGTGTGATAGTTTTAGGAAGTTTCCAACTCACCCAAAAGCAATAGAAATAATTTCTTTTAAAAATGTTTTATTAATTCAATTCTTAATAATATAGCAATTCATTTTTATATCAATACCTTTTTTTGAACACTTGTCATTTGAAGCCTAAAGAATTGTTATTTTTAACCTACTGCATGAGGGCAGATATTAGGTATTATTATCATAGAACAGGCGTCTTAGAGGCTGTCCTGTCCCAACCCTCATTTTACCATAGAGAAAGCTAACAGCAGAATAGGTTTGTCCAAGGCCACTCAGAGTTAGTGGTAGAACCAGGACTGGAATGATGATGTCCTGACTTCTGTGCCATTGTTCTATCTATACCACATTTGCAAATTACCAGTAATCTTCTGTTTCAACAAATAAGCCCATTTCTGAAAGATAGTGGTGGAGAAATTACTCCATTACCTTCTGGATGGACCTGTAGTAACTCTGATATCATTCTCCACTCAGACAGGGCTCAGGCAGAGTTGACCAAACTGCCCGAGGCAGCTCAACATGTATAGACACACAGCTGTCCTGGTAGCCTGTGCTTGCTCCAAGACCAACTACCTATTTCTCACCATGTTCCTGCCTCCTGCAGCTAATGGAAGCTCAAAGCCTTTTTTTTTTTTTTTTTTTTTTAAGTCAATGGAGGAGCTCTGCTCAGAAAAGATTTGAGGGAAATGAAGCAAGAGACCACAGAGAAACAGACCCCAACCTGCCAAGGAAAGGGACTATTTTTAACTCAGGAAAGGAGGCATTACTCTTGAGGGAAAAAATCCTTTGAGCCTTTATTACTGCCTCTTAGAAGGACATTGTTTTATGTTGAGTGTATTGATACAAATTCAGTGCCCATGTCTAAAACTTTTATTTTCAGAGAGCAAAGACCATTTCAGTGTTTCTGTGTCTACACCATTAGTCATATAACACTAGCCTCTCAGAAAAAGTAATACCCTGAGTAGTGACAATGATATTTTATTTGATTTGGCATCTGAAGAACAGGGCTTGAGTACTGGCTTTGCTACTTAATAGATGTGTGATCATTGGCAAGTCACTTCACCTCCCCACATCCAGCTCAGTTTCCTAAGTCTAAAATGCCAGTGGTTGGGACCTGCTTGTTAGGGTTGTTCATTCATCTATTCATTTTTATTCAGTTGTTTATTCACCTGCTGTCATAGGCACTATGCTATGTGCTAGAAATGCAGGCTGGGCACAGTGGCTCATGCCTGTAATCCCAGCACTTTGGGAGGCCAAAACGGGCAGATCATGAGATCAGGAGTTCAAGACCAGCCTAGCCAACATGGTGAAACCCTGTCTCTACCAAAAATACAAAAATTAGCTGGGCATAGTGATGATTGCCTGTAATCCCAGCTACTCAGGAGGCTGAGGCAGAAGAATCCTTTGAACCCAAGAGGCGGAGGTTGCAGTGAACTGAGATCATGCCACTGCACTCCAACCTGTGCAACAGAGTGAGACTCCATCTCCAAAAAAAAAAAAAAAAATCAAAGTAAGGCATGGTCCCTGCTCTCATGGAGTGCACTAAATAGTGAAATAGACTGTCTTAATCCACTTTGTGCTGCTATAACAAATACCACAGACTGGGTAATTATAATAAATGGAAGTTTACTACCTCATGATTCTGGAGGCTGGGAAGTCCAAGATCAAGGGGCTGGCATTGATGAGGGCCTTCTTACTGTGTCATCCCATGACAGAAAGGCAAAGAGTAGGTGACAGAGAGCAAGAGATCAAACTTAAACCTTCAGCTCTTTTGCAAGCAGAATTACTCCATTCATGAGGGTGGAGCCCCCTTAACCCAAATGCCTGCCATTAGGTCCCACCTCCTAACATTGTTACATTAGTGATTAAGTTTCCAACACGTGCTTTTCGGGGGATACACTCAAACCATGTAGCAGAGACAGTGAGGGAATCACATTAATGAGTGTGTCATTCCAAATTGAGTGTATGTTCTAAGGGTTAAGAGCATAGCTCTGTGGGAAAGTACAGCAAGGGAGTCTGACCTACATGAAAGGGTGGAGAGAGAGTGGAGTGGGAAAACAGTTTAGGGAAGGGTTCCTTGAGGAAAAGAAATCTGAGCTTGGAGTAGGTAAATATCCCATTTAAGAGTGGGATTAGTGTCTTCCTAACAGAAGAAACAACATGGGCAAAGTTCTTTGGTGGGAAGGTGTGCAGTGCGTTTTGGTCAAGAGGCTGAAAAAAGTGCCAGCATGACTGGAGCTGAGAGAGTGAGGGAAGAGTAGTATGAGGGGAAGCTGGAAAAGCAAGCAAGGGCCAAACAAGGTGGGGGTTTTCAGGCCACAGCAACGATGTTGATGTTTATCCTAGTAGCAATGGGAAGCGACAAAAGATTTTTAAACTGTGTGTGTGTGTGATGTCTACAAATGAGGATTGGTTGAAAAGGAGACAGCTTACATGTTGAGAGGCCATTGCAATCCATTGTAATAGTCATGGCAAAAGATAACAATATGTTCAACTTGGTTGGTGGCAGTGGAGAAGGTGAGGACTGGATGCTTTTGAGATCTCTTACATATCTATTTAGGAGATAAAAGTGACTGAACTGGGAGGTCAACTAGATGCAGGGGGAGATGGAAGGGACAGCTTCCTTGGTTTCTGATTAGGGGACAGGATGAATGATGGCAGCATTGTCTGAGATGGAGAACCACATAGGAGAACCCAGTTTTGCAGTGGGGAAAAAAGATTTTAAGTTCAGTCTTAGATATGTTGGACTTAAGAATTTTTGAGACATCCAAGAGGCAGTGTTAAGTAGGCAGGTGGAAATGAGGGTCTGAAGCTTAGAAGTGAGGTCTGACCTCGAGATATGAATTCTAGAGTCAGGCGATGGTTATTGAACTCATGGATATGGATTGAGAAGAAATGACCAGAGAGTTAGGAAGAAAGTTGGGAGAGTATGTTTCACAGAAGCCAGGGAACCAGTGTTTCAAAAAAGAGGACACGGGTAACAGCGTCAAATGCTGCTGACAGTTCAGATAGACTAGGTCTGTTTGATGTAATGGTAGTGATAGCTAACATAACTGGCAACTATTCTAACACATCTTTTGTGAATGTAACTCATTATCCTCATTTTTCAGATAAGGAAACTGAGGCACAGACACATAGGTAACTTGCCCAAAGTCACACAGTAAATAATTTGAATTGAGGGAATATGACTTCAGATCCCATATCCTTAATCGTCACTGTCTGCTGCTCCCTCCTAGTTAGGTAGAGGTCATTGCTAATTTTGTTGAGAGATTTTTAGGCTGCATAAATTGGGAAGATGCTAGACTGAAAATTCCCCACAGGCCTTCATGCTGCAGCCTCCCTTTTCATGAGTTTGAGGCCCTTCCAATCTGCCAGATCATATAAAATGGCTTTGATATCTTCCACTGTGTGGGAGAGTATTTGGTTGCTTCCTGAGCCCTGGTAAGACACAGAGGGCTTTGTAAGGCAGATTTTGGTACCCCATAGATATGGTGATTCTATGTTTTAACTTGCCTGTGACTGTTTGAGTTTATCGTTTTCCTGGCATTATCATGAAGAGCTCCCCCTTTCATTGTTAAGAGTGTCTCAGTTTGAATGGTAAATTATACGGCCTCCCGTGATGGTCAGTTTTATGTATCAACTTGACTATAGCATAGTGCCTGGTTATTCAGTCAGAGATTGACCTGGGTGTTGCTGTGTAGGCATTTTGTAGGGGTGATTAAAGTCTATAATCAGTTTACTTTAAGTAAAGAAGATTATCCTAGATAATCTGGATGGGCCTGATTCAATCAGATGAAAAGCTTTAAGAGCAGAATCCAGGTTTCCCTGAAGAAGAATTTCAGTCTGTGGACAGCAACATCAGCTCCTGCCCAAGATTTCTAGCCTGACCTTCCTGACAGCCTGCCCTGTGGTTTTTGAACTTTCCTAGCCAGTCCCTACAGTTGCACATGCCAGTTCCTCGAAATCAGTGTTTTAACATGTATCCCCTGGTTTTGTTTCTCTGGTAGAATCCTGACTGACACATCTTCCTACCCATGGAGCCACCCCTGCCTGTGCCACAGTGGCCCAGGGAGTTCGGGTGAGCTGGGGTTGCTATCTTCCAGGGCTCTGGACTGGAGGCAATGGGGATTTGGAAGTTGTGGGGGATTTTTGGTTGTTACGATGATAGAGGACACTACTGAGACTCAGTGCCCAGGTGCTAGGATGCTGAATGTCCTGCTCTGCACAGCAGCCCTACAGAACAGAGAACTGTCTTGCCTAAATACCCATAATGCTGCATTTAGAAACATGGGGGCTTTTGTAAAATGTGAATGGTTAAAAGAGAGGGATAAGGGAATTGAGGACTCTGGCAGAGGGTTGCTGACATGAAGGGGGAGAGACCCAGGGTAGGTTAGGAGGGAAGTGAAGATTGGAAAGCACTCTAAGGGGATGAATGAACTGGAGGTCCTAATGAGGTTGACAAATAAACAAGAAAGAAAATAAAACAAATACAGGGGAAAAAACCATAGTAGAGAAAAAAACAAAATGCCACACACACACACACACACACACACCCAAACTATACCTTCTCTATGAGTATAATGACATAAAAACAAAAAAATTAAAACAGTTTGATTTGCTGGGGGTGGCAGGATTGTAGGTAAATTGCAGCGAGCCCATAAACAAGAAAGGTGCTTGGAGAGGAGGCTGTCATCTTGGAGTAGGATGCTGGCATAAGTGATTTTGGAGGTGAAGTGGTTTCCATTGGTGACAAAGTCCATGTGTGACCCTGGAGGTGGGGGGTAGAGGTGAGTATAAGAGACCACAGGGACTTAGGTCAAGATGGATGATCCACACAACCTCCGCCTCCTGAGTTCAAGTGATTCTCCTGCCTCAGCCTCCCAAGTAACTCGAACTATAGGCACGCACCACCACGCCCAGCTAATTTTTTGTATTTTTAGTAGAGATGGGGTTCACCATGTTGGCCAGGATCGTCTTGATCTCTTGACCTCATGATCCACCCACCTGGGCCTCCCAAAGGCCTGGGATTACAGATGTGAGCCACTGTGCCCGGCCCACACTACTGTTTTGATGGAGTCGAAGCAAGTCCAAAGTTGTGAGTAGTAAATAAATGATGGATTGAGAAATTCTCTGTGAACCCTCAATGGAGTTATTGTGCAGAGCTTCTATAGAAGGGGACCTGTCTCTTTGTGCTACATGGTTATCCAGGGCTCCTGCTTGTCTAGGGGAAGCCAAAGCAGATTCTTGCCACCTTCATTCTCAGTGCTGGGGAAGTGTGCTGCTGGAGCATGGCCTTCACCTTTTCTATGGCCCCTCTCGGCATCCGAAGCACAGCAAGGTATCACATGATGTGACTGTTACCCATAGGCTCTTGTGACATGACACAGAGAGGACTTATCCAAAACAATAAAGGGAACTGAGAGTCAGAAAGCAGAAGAGGCCACATCTTAGATTTTGTATGCATTCATGGGTAAGCTGAGATTAAAGCCACTCAGCATTTGTTCCTAAGTGCAAAGCCAGAGAGGGCTCTGAGGCAGAAATGTTCAGTGCTAACCCACAACTAGAGTCACCCTGCCTTCACAACCATGCGGATTTAGTGCCTTCCCCAAAACTTGTTTCTTGCTGAAAGAAGGAGGGTCCAAAGGCCCACAGTCACAGGATGATAGATTTAGTACGAAGTTATGGAGACAGTATGGGCAGGCATGGCCATGGTCAACCATTGGCCAAAATTCAAGGCTGTAAAACACATGGAGCCTGTATTGAGGAAGGAGCTCCTTCAGACTTTGCTATTTGAAGACTCTTTACTTAGAAGACAAAGCAACATATTCTTTGTGCTCCTTTCTGCATTTCTTCTCCAGCTAAGCGCTGGTTGCTCTTACTGTGAGCTTCATGGGTTTCACTAGAGCACTGTGGGCAACTCAGACTGCTGGTCTCTCACAGGACTCCTCTGAGTGATGATTATATGGTATACTTTATGAGCTCATGGTAGAGAGTCTAAATGTAACTGTAAAAAAGTTTTCTTCATGGCAGCTTAATGTACTAAGGATAGGAACATCACTTCTCAGCTAAGGAACTAAGTGCAGAAAAGGCCAGTGACTAAAATGAGTTCAACCAGTCAGTGGCTTGGACTGGCTCTGAAGTTGCAGTTATTGTCTAATGACAATGGTATTTGAGTGTTTACTATAAGTGAGGTGCTTTGCATGGTTTATTTTATTATTATTTTTTATAGAGATAGAGTCTCATTCTGTCACCAGATTGGAGTGCAGTGGCATGATCATAGCTCACTGTAACCTTGAACTCCTGGCCTCAAGTGATCCTCCCACCTCAGCCTTTTGAGTAGCCGGGGCTACAGGCATGTGCCATCGTGCTTGACTAATTAAAACAAGTTTTTTTTTGGTAGCAATAGAGTCTCACTATGTTAGCCTGGTTGGTCTCAAATTCCTGGCCTCAAGTGATCCTCCCACCTCGGCCTCCCAAATGCTGGGATCATAGGTGTGAGCCACCACACTCAGCCAGCACGGTTTATTTTTACTGTTTCTTGCAACTATCCTATCATCATCATCACCATCATCATAACTCTGCATATTATGGGACAAGAAGCTGAAAAAAATTTAAATTAATTTTCTCAGAGTTGGATAACTGGCAGATGGTGGGATTTAAACTCAAACCATCTGGCTCTGGAACGTGTGTGCTGCACTCTTGTCCTGTGCTGCTCTGCTTTGTCCTGTCTGCTTGTACTAATTCACTCCCAACCCATAGCAATTCCCCTCTGCTAGGTGCTCTGTTGGGATGAGAGTTAAGAGCATCTGCAAGGTACCAGAGAAAGTGATAGAAAGTGATGGGCACGAATATGGGAATAATGCCAGATTTCTGCAGAGTAGCCACACCCTGTAACTACATGTGAGCCTCTTTTATGTGAATGTCACGGTTGTGTTGTGGGGTGTTCTGACATGGCTACTCTGTTGGGGCCTGTGAGATTAAGATAGCCCCCTCTGGGTAGGCTTGGTCTTGTCTATAGGGAGAGATTATTCCTGGTGTCTATCATTTTGGAAAGAGATAGATTCTTAGGAATCAAACCATGGGGATGGAGAGAACTCCACCCTGTCTTTTTGTGTATACTCTACAGACTCTGAGGAATGACAGTGTCTGGGATTACACCCTGCCTGGGGGATGTTGACGGTGTTGGCTTTCATGCTGAGGTGAGGGAGAGAAGGGAGGAGGTGACTGCTATGGTGCTTGCCAACTGAAGAGAAATAAGCAGTATTTTACTAGAGGGATGACCTAGGTTTTATATATGCTTTGTGCTTTTCCATTTTGTTACCCCTAGCCATTAGTAAAGACTTTTTGATTATTTCATTTCAGAGCTAGCTGTGCTACCATGTATAAGGGGAAGAGGTAACTTGTGAACACTTGGGTTTGACATAAAGAGGAAACTGCAGTGCCCCCTTGAAACAAACACAGGACTTGTTTGGAAAGCCCTGGAGGAAGGTGCAGTTCCCTACTTAGAGTCCCAATGTCCCAATAAATGCTCCCTCCAGAAGAGGCACCTCAAGAGTTACGCCTGGAGGTTTGGAATTTTGTCTGAGGGTGGTGGCATTTCCTTTTTCCTCCAGGCTAATCCCTGTCTCTCTTGATGCCTGACAGTTCTTTTGGAGGAGTGAGTTGCCCTGGAGCTGTAAGGGCAGAATTCTTTCATGATTCACAAAATCCCATAGATGCCCACTAAACACACAGCTCTCCATCACTGTTGCCATCAGCGAGTTATTGCAGAGAGAGATTTAAAAATGTAATTACTTTCCTACACAACTTCATAACAACATGAAAAGACTGAAGTCGAAAAAAAATTCACCCACAATCCTGCCACCCCCAACAAATCAAACTGTTTTAATTTTTTGTTTTTATGTCATTATACTCATAGAGAAGGTATAGGTTAGGGTTTTCGTGTGTGTGTGTGTGTGTGTGTGTGTGGTGTTTTTGTTTTTTCTCTACTATGACTTTTTATCCCCCCTGTATTTGTTTTATTTTCTATACTAGAAAACATCTCTATTTTTTATTTGATTTTTTTCCTAATATGTTCCAGATTCTCTGGAACAGTCTGCCCTCATTGATTTTTGATCTTCAAATCACTAAATGTATAACAAAATGTGAGTTAGTTGTATACACTTCTGTAAGGTGATAGAAATAAATCCATTCATTAGGAAGAAATTTTTTGTCACACTGTTTTAATTT
This sequence comes from Rhinopithecus roxellana, assembly GCF_007565055.1. Classification (NCBI taxonomy): domain Eukaryota; kingdom Metazoa; phylum Chordata; class Mammalia; order Primates; family Cercopithecidae; genus Rhinopithecus; species Rhinopithecus roxellana. Next base: position 72,979,728 of record NC_044566.1, on the reverse strand, counting down.
TTTATTATTGATTTTTTCCATATTTATGCAAACTGTTTGTAATTAGGGTGCACAGATTCTTAACTGGAGGGTGATTTTGCCCTGCATGAGACATCTGGCCATGTCTAGAGACATTTTTGGTCATTACCACTAGGGAATGATACCCCTAGCACCTAGCAGCTGGCGTCCAGGGGTGCTCTTAACAATCTGCAATACACAACACAGGGCTCGCCGTGGAGAATTATCTGGCTGTAAATGTCACTGGTGGTGAGGCTGAGAACTCCTGTTGTAATGTGAAACGGTGACTTCACAGTCCTAAGAGCAGATGCCTGCCTTACTTCAGCCTCCCCTTTTCTCCTCGCTGGACGTTAGTTGTCTCCCCGTTTTTCAGTGTTGTAATAAGCATATTCGTATGTCGAGCTCCGTCTTGCTTTGAGATTGCAGTGGATTATTGCAAAGGGGATTGCCAGCCACCACCTGGCTCCTCTGAGGGTGGGACTCAGACCAGGTGCTCTGGCTTTCTTACAAACAGCTCAGGCTGATTGTAATTCCAGTTACTGAAATCCAGAGAAGCAAATTCCCAGGCAGCAGGAATACAGTGGTGTAGGCATGAAACTGGGAGGAGAGGCAAAAGCTGGAAGGCGAAACTTTGGGAGCAGTGGCATTCAGAGATTAGGAAAGTGAAATGGATTCACACTGATTCTGAAAGCATTTGCTCAGGGAAGTTATTGTGGGCCTACCAGTGCCTGGCCACACCCAGCTAACATCGCAGCCCTCTCCACGCTTCCTCTCCATCTTCTCTGCTTCATTTTTCTCTTCAGCAGTCATTACTATCCTTCATGCTATCTATTTTGCTTATTTATCCTAGTTATCTTATGCCTGCTTTGTGTACTGCTGTTTCCCAGCACCCAGGCAGCACCTGGCTCATCATAGGAACTCAGTGCCAACTGGGTGAATGAATGAATGGATAATTCACAGACACATGGGAAAGGTTTGCTTTTAGAAGAGCCTCACCACCCTCCTCACTCCTGGACCTGGTTTCTCTCTTCACTGTCAGAGGGAGAAGGATCCAGAGAGAGAGAGAGAGAAGCAGAGAGCCCAGGTGAAAGCACTTCACCCTCCGTGGGGAGCAAGGAAAGTGAGGCCATCAGAGCGAGGGACGGACGGGAAACAGCCACAGGCTGGCAGCTGTGTATCCTCATTCCTGACGCCTTCATTCCTCTATCCTGGAAGCTGCGCCCCGTGTCACAGGGGCTGCCCCGGGGCTTCCTTGTCAGGTCCTCCTGGATGCCATGAGGCTTTCCTTGCAGCCCTGTCCAAAGATGGCAGCCCCATTAGCCAGTTGTCTTGTGCCAGCCTCGGAGATCCTCCCTTGGATTCATTATGGGCCAGATTCCAGGGACCCTCAAACCAGACATCTCTGGCCTCTGTGTGAGAGAGGCTCCTCTTAAATGTTCACAATCACACTTGAGCTGATGTTTCTGGAATTGTATACGTTCTTGTCTTATTAAGAAAAAAAAAAGACCTCCAACCACCTCTGAACACACACAGCCACATCTTTATTAAAACATCACCACCACCAGGTAAACAGGTGTGTTGCGAGCGGGGTGGGGAGATGCCATCTGGAACCAGTCGGCTGAATGGTGACAGCCCTGCCTCGGGCCTCTGCAGCCTTGCAGTTGGCAGCTTTGGAGGCCGGCATTATGTTTCACGTCACTCAAGGCAGGTGAGCCGAAGCCACGTCTCGCTGGCTGCCTCTGCAGCTGCTGCTCCAATCAGGTGGTCCTGCCCGCCTCGGCTTGGCAGCTCAGGGTCTTGAAAAGCAGGTGACAGGGGCAATAATCTGCACTTGGCAAAGCAAACCCGAACACACTCTGAAAGGCACAGCTGGGCCAAGCTCAGCAGCTTGATTCATTAGGCAGTAATCTCAAGGCTGTCAGCCTAGGCCACAAGGGCAGGCCCAGGCGGGGGAGCTGTGTTTTCAACAATTCAATCTATATCCACAAATATTATTGGGCCGGTGTTACGCACGAGGCCTGGCGAGTGGCTGCAGAGCAAGCAAAGATGAGAAAGGGACAGTTTCTGCTTCAAGGACCTTAGATTCTAGCTTCTCTGAGAATCACAAGAGAGAGAAGACCAAGGAAGGCTGGGGTTCAGAGTTGGATGAGAGAATAGACAGTTGAAAACTCAGAACAGATGTCATGGAGGAGGAGTCCTCCATAGAATTTCTTCTTCTTTTCTTCTTACCCCCTTTCCTCCATCCTTCCCTGTGGTAGTCAGAATAATGCACCCCCATGCCCCACCCTGCCAAGATGTTCACGTCATAATCCCCAGAAGTTAAATATATTACCCTATATGGCAAAGAATCTTTGCAGATATTAGTAAGTGAAGGATCCTGAAATGGACAGAATTATGCTGAATTATCCAGGTGGGCCCTAAATGTAATCATAAGTGTCCTTGTTAGAGGGAAGCTGGAAGGCTGGATGTGGTGGCTCACACCTGTAATCCCAGCACTTTGGGAGGCCAGGGTGGGTGGATCACTTGAGGTCAGAAGTTTGAGACCACTCTGGGCAACATGGCAAAACTCTGTCTCTACCAAAAATACAAAAATTATCAGGGCCTCCAGTCCCAGCTACTTGGGGACTGAGGCAGGAGAGTATCGCTTGAGCTGGGGAGGTAGAGGCTACAGTGAGTCATGATCATGTGACTGCACTTCAGTCTGGGCAACAGAATGAGACCCTATCTCAAAAATAAATACATAAATAAATTTAAAAAGAGAGAGAAGCTGGAGAGGTCAGAGTTAGAGAGAGGTTTAGAGGTTTGAAGGTGCTGCACTGCTGGCTTTGAAGATGGAGGATGGGGCCATGAGCCAGGGATTAGAAGCAGACGTTAGAAGCTGGAAAAGGTAAGAAAATGGATTACTCCCTTGGAGCCTCCAGAAGGAACTGGAGGCATTTCCCTCCTGCTGACCCATTTCGGACTTGCGATTTCTAGAACTATAAGGTGATACATTTATATCTCTAAGCTGCCAAGTTTGTGGTAATTTACTATAGCAGCAGTGGGAAACAAATGTACTTACTTCCCCCTTTCTGTCCTTTTTCCCTCCTTCCATTCGTCTCCGCTTTCCTTCCTTCCTCCTTTTCTTCCTCCTTCCCTCTCCTTTTGTCCTCTCTTGCCTCCCTTCTTTTCCTCCCCTCTCCTCTTCTTTGAATCTATGTATGCAAACAATATAGGTGGGCTTGTTTTTACTAAGACAGTATAATATTACGTATATTATTCTGCAATTTGGACAGAATTTTTTTAGGTAGTGCGATGGGTGGAGAAGATCATTCCAGGTGCACAGGTGCCTGAGCAGAGACACACTGATGTGAGAATGTTCAGAAGAGAGTCAATAGAGAAGTTTGATAAGAGGGAGAGAGAGAAGAAGGAGAAGGAGGTGAAAAAGAAAGAGTAGCTCCTTAGGCTACTGAGGACAGAGGAGGGTCAGGATGCTGTGGAGTGAAAGATAGGCAAGAACACAGTGGCACCTTGTGCTGAGAGGATGGCAGGGAAAGGAACGTGAGAATGGCTTTACAGACAAACATGAGAGTGTCCTTTCTTTTTTCTTGTTTTTCTTGAGATGGAGTTTCACTCTTGTTGCCCAGGCTGGAGTGCAATGGCGTGATCTTGGCTCACTGCAACCTCCGTCTCCCAGGTTTAAGTGATTCTCCTGCCTCAGTCTCCCAGGTAGCTGGGATTACAGGCGTGCACCACTATGCCAGGCTAATTTTGTATTTTTAGTAAAGAAGGGGTTTCTTTACTAAAAAACTAAAATGTTGGTTAGACTGGTCTCGAACTCCTGACCTCAGGTGATCTGTGAGAGTGTCATTTCTTGAACTATAGATTGGAAGGTGTGGGGGGAAGAGGAAGTCAGCATGGCTTTGAGATTTTGAGCACTGGTACCTGGGATTGGTGGAGTTAGACTCTTGGGTATCACGCCTGACTTCTCTTTGTCACTGACAACGAACAATCAATCAATAGGATACTGTTAATAAGTTCTGCCTAATTATGCTCTTGGAGTTCCTCCTAATCATCTCTTCATACTTCTTCTTTAGAACTTGATTCAGGCATTCTGTCTTCTGAGAACACTTCCAGATTCCCTCCTCCTCAGTCTGGGTGGGGTTTCTCACGTAAGTGCCTCTCTTCAATGCACTCATAATATCTTGTGTCTATCTCTCCGCATTTTCACATTTTCTTAGAATTGCCTGATTATAAGTCTGTCTCCTCCACTAGATTATGAAGGCCTTGAGGGCAAGGATTGGATCTTATTAATATTTGTATTTTCAGTGCTTTGCCCACTGCCTGGCATCTGGTCCACACAAATCTCTGCTGAAGGGAAGCCTGGATGTTGAACGTGCTATTGAATATGTTTTGAACGTGTTTGACTAGAACATCCTGATGGGAATGTCCACGAGTCAGCTGGAAATGTGGGTCTGGGGCTCTGGGAAGATGTCAGAGATGCAGAGACAGACTGTGAGTCATTTGCAAAGAGGGGAAGCAATGAGCCTGGCTAGAGAAGAAGACTGAGGGTAGGACCCTGGGGAGTCCTCAGATTTAGAGAGTGAGAGAGAGAGACACTGGTGAAAGTTCCAAGAAGGAGCACTCAGAAAGGTGGGGAACACCCAGGCTGCTAAAATGGCAGAAAAACCAAGAACGTTTGAAGGAGACAGGATGGTCAGCAGGGTCAAAGGTTGCCTGGAAGTCAGAGGGATGAATGAGGAAAGGTCTTTCCTATGGCATTTGGGAGATGGTTCCTGAGCCTTCTGAGATGAGGCAGGTGGCCAGGCAATAAGGGATAAAAGGAGACTGAGTGGGGAGGCGGTGGAAGCACCAGTGCCTCTTTCGACATATGTGGAAAGGAAGGAAAGGAGGGATATGAAAACAGGACCTGAGCAAGTAGCAGAGTGACATAAATCTGACTGGAAGGAAGTGAGGGGGCTCATTTTGGAAATGACTGAACATGGACTCCAGGCTGGGCTGGGATCAGAATGAGAATGAGAGATGAAAAAAGCAGAGAGGGCTGGCACTTGAAGTTCATGAGAGGTCACAGCAGGTCTCCGTGGCACGGAAGAAATCTCTCTTAGTGCACTCCTCCCCAGCCTTACAGAGCGGCATCCCTCTACACCAATGCAACCTCATTCCTTCTGATGGGTTTGGAAGGAAAAAGAATGCTTGCTAGAAAATGTCTGTGGGCCCTTTGTTTCCAAAAGAGCCTCACAACCCCTGTTCCCTGATGGACTTCAGGTCTTAGGGACCTGAAGATCTCTAAGAGCAAATTCTAGCCTGTCTACATCTGTGTGCCCTCACCCATGTTTGAGTCAGAGGATTCTGAGTACTGTCACTTCTCTGTATCTGTGGGTTCTGCATCTATGGATTCAACCAACTGCAGATCAAAAATATTCAGAAAAAAATTCCACAAAGTTCTAAGAAGCAAAACTTGAATTTGCCTAGTGCTGAGCACTATGTTGAATCCACGCAAATGAAGTGATGTGTAGGCATTGTATTAGGTATTATAAATAATCTAGAGATGATTCAAAGCATTTAGGAGGATGTGCGTAGGTTTTATGCAAATGCTTTGCCATTTTATATAAGGGACTTGAGCATCCATGGATTTTGGTACCCACAGGGGATCCTGGAACCAATCCCTCATAGATACGGAGGGATGACCGTACGTGGATTTCTCTCTGTGGCTTATGCTTCAGTGACCACAGTTTCTTTCTCTTCCTTCTCTTTTCATTGCCATTTGTAAACAAAATGACTCTAAGGTGGTACAGGAACTCACAGAGCAGCTTCACATATCTGGGATTGTCAGTCTGGAAGGCATGTATGGTGCAACACCATGGTCTGAGCAGCTGAACAAAGATGGCCTTTGTCCATTGGTAACAGCTGCTAGGGAAGCTCTTTCCTTTTTGGGGATTTGGTAATGGGGCATTTGGAGGTCTTTGAAGAGCCTACAAATGTCTGCCTCCAAGGTGCAAGTCTAGTTGGCTGATTAACCAGCATGGGTCAGCAAAACATACAAATGTGCATTTTCCTTATGGAGGAAGCCAGGTCATTGCCTTCAGTCCATGAATGTTGTCTGTGGTTATATCCTCTGGAGTTACACATGTGCATGAGTTGCCAAGAGGCAGTCAGGTGGAAGCTGCATGACATTCTCACCACCCCACTGCTCTTTGGGCCTGTAGCTCCTTCTCACTCTGATTTATATTTTTATATTTTTTTCCTCTCATGCTTTTAAATTCTGTCTGGGCAATGGCTAAGCCGTAAGTATTAAAGCCAGGGTCAAAAGCCAGAAAGCTTTTGCTTAGGAGGTCCCTTCTGGGATGGGGGTGGATGGGGAGGGCCGGCTCCATGGGCTCAGGACCCTACTCTATGTGAGGCCCTCCTCTTCTCTTTCCATTCGACCAATTCTTTGTCTTTTCCACTTGACCAATTCCTCACCTGAGGTGCAGACACTTGTGAGATTGGAAACACAGCTCCAGTTTTAAAATATGCTTCCTTCCTAGAGTACAGATGATTCAGATAAAGCTTCTACCTTTAATTTTTCCTATTCTTTGCTTTTCTATTGATTCCTTGGATTTCACAGAGAGGGCTTATTTGATTTGGGGATGGATTATGCAATTACTTTACATTTTATCTGAGCAACACAATACAGGCAGAAGTGGATTTTATTTATAAAGTCTGAATTGTCAGGATGATGCCACCCACAGAGACCTAACTTTGGAGAAGACAGGGCCCTGAGGGGCATGCAACGAGAACCGCAGTTCTCTGTGTACCGGGGACTCTGTCCTGGCAGGAGCTTGGACAGCAAAGCTTGTATTGCAGAATAAGGGTTTGTCTTTCCTTTAGCTTTAGCCTGATCCATTTGTCACTTTGGATTATTTCTCTTATACCTGCACAGGGTGGCAACATCATGAATTTCGAGGATTCCCAGCGTGCTTTGTTGTGTCACGAAACACAAATACCATTTCCTTTCAGCTCTGGCTTTCACAGGGTCTGCCTGAATACATTTGTGTTGTCTCCAAACCTGGCACTTTAAAACAAATGAAAAGGTCCCTGAATGACAAACACAGCACACATAGTGGGAAGGCCATTTGCAGGGAAATGGTTGCAAGGAGAATCGCTACTTTATGAATATTCACTGAAGTGTAAACCTGCACATTGCTCATACGCTTTTCTGCATTCTAATTTGCCCATGAATGCAAATGAGTCCGGTGTAAAATAGAGAGGGGGAGAGCAGGCTCCTCACAGAACACCTAATTGAAAGATGTTTGTACATCATGTTTGATATTTAGTAAACAGACAGACAAATCCAATCGTTTTCCAAATGAGACCTCAGAAACAATAAAAAATAATGATCACAAAAACCTGGAGAGTAGAAATACGCAGAACTAACTGCTTTCCTACAAAGGGGGAATAATTACTCTGTCTCAGAGTGCAATTAGTATCCTAATTACACAAAGGTGTATTTTGCTTATCTCTTCAGTAAACCCTTTGTTAAGATTTAGCTGTTTCCAGGAGCCATACAGCAGAGGGGCTGGGTTCTGCACTTGGGGTAGTCAATAGATGTCCTGTGGGAGAGGGGCCCGGATAGATGGGACTTTGGGAAGTACCTTCGTATTTCTTTTAGACTGACAGATGGTTTCAGTCCGGGTTGGACTGCCTGCTGCTGCTTTCAATGCAAGAGTGCTACCTTTTTGGATTCATGAAAGCTACTCAATCAAAGATAAAAAGGCAGGCCAGTGTGTGGAATCAATAAAATCTCTACTTTCAGCTGGAGTGTCTAATAGTAATTCTTCTCGTGTCACTGCCTGGTTAAACAGTCATACTCCTGCTAAAAGCCCTATAAGACATAATAGATTCATGTGGCTTTGCTCTATTGTGTTGCATTTGGCCTGGAAAAGGGGAAAGGGGCTCCTGTTTTTCTAAAACAAACCAGACACTGAAGCATTGTGTATCAAAATGTATTCACCCATTGCAAATTGTCTCGTTAGAGCAGAGGGGATTTCTCTGCATACCTCTTGTGGAGCTATTTCCAGACATCAGATATATTCATTGCAAACCCTCTCTTGGAGATGTTTTAGTACCAATTCTGAGTCATTCTGCTTACGTTTAAATGCATTTTATTTTATTTTATTTTTTGGTAGTGGTGGTGGTGGTTGTTCTGGAAAAATCATAAAAATAGATACTTTTGATTTCAAACAGATCCAGTTGTGCACATTGAGATCTGTCCCTGAGAAATGGACAGCAAATGCCAACCATCTCAGAGCTGAACTGGACAGCACCCATGGCTGTCATGGCAAACAGTCTTAGGCAGGGCCTTTGGTGATGGCTTCTCATGAAACAAGTTTACCTTGGGCTGGGAGGCAGGGTTTTCCTTAGTCTGTGAGTGGCAGCATGGTCAAGATCTGTGTGTAATTCCCTCACCCTACCCCAGCACACTCATGGGCCCTTGAATGGTCCTGAACCCATGGCCAATATGGTGGTGAATCATGGAGATGTCGGGTGCTTTTCCTTCCAATCTTTCCTCCTTCAGGCTTACAGAGAAAAAATAAAGTATTTGTGCCTGAGTTGAGAAGCACTAAATGGAATTGGCTAGGTCACCACCCACACATTGGTGTCCAGGGATTTTGAGTGAATGAGAATCACAGAGCATGCTATTTGCCATCTGGGGTGAGAAAGACGTGATGGGACAAGCGGCCCTCTGTTGGCCATTCCAAGCAGGCCCTTTGATCAGGAGTGTCCTTTGTGAAGGCTTCTCCTGAACCCTCCTCTCCCACGTTCCTCCAAACCCAGGCCCCTCCCCACCCTCTGCTGCTACCCTCCGGAGGTTTGTTGCCAGCCATTGGGTCACACCTGAGCCCTTTCTGGAGTAGCATGTGAGCCTGCAGAAGAGAGGAAAATATCCAGCGTCTTTCCCTTGGCTGCCCCTTCGAGCTCCTCCCCAGGAAAACTTCAGCAGATGTAGACAAGATTTTAATAGCTACATAAAAAGAAATGCATGACAATCTCATTAGGGGAGCCATAATAGCCTGTTGGAGGATCTCAGAACAGACAATAGATCAACGTCCAGCTTGTTGCAGCATCCCTAACGATGGCAGTTTGCCCCTCCTCATAATGGCCCATTCATCACCCATTTGACCTCGTTCCCAATAATATTTTGCCCTCACTTGAATCAGTCTCCCTTTGAGGCCCTCCACAATTGCTGCCACCACTCTTTAAGTGGGGCTAAATCAGAGCCAGTAAGTGACAATCATAAAAAAGCAGTTAGTGGGCCACCCCATGGCTTGCCCGATATGGCACATTAGGGCTCTTTCTTTTCTTTTCCCAGCAGTCTTCGGCAGCACTTCATCCCGAGCCTAGCATCTGCAGGAGGCCAAGGCTGGTGGACGGGGGTCTGGGATTTCCAACCACCTGCCAAGGAAAAAGGAAGTCAGTGCTGAAGGAGGGAAGAGGAGAAATCTACATATTCTGCAGACCTTCTTTATCACAAGCGAGGGCAGGAGAATCAGGGGAATCATTATTAATGGTATCAGGCCATTGTCTTTCTTATGTGCCTCCGAGGGCAGCAAACATAATTAAAGTCCAAGCTGAGTTCATTTCTCCCCCGGAGGCTTAAATGGCCTGGAGTCATTTCCCATTCCTCCCTTCCCACTAGCGCTAGTCCTCCCTCACTGCTGAAAAATTCAACATTCCTATAAACTACAGTACTTTGTAAAGGTCACGCGCCAGTTAATCTGAACCTGGGGTCTGGCGCCAGACCCGCTCACGGTGGCTGCGAGGATGGCGATGCAGCCCGGTGATGTGGGGCCCGCCTGCGGAGAACGGAGAGGGGCACGAGGCAGGCACGCATAGCTCTTTAAATATTGCTGAGCATTTCCTGGATCAGCATGATATTTAAAGATTTTTGTTCCACCTGCCTGCGAAATATAGAGTCCAGCCGAGAGGCAAGAAAATGAATATGGATTTCTTGCCCTTTCAGTGTATTCACTAAGAAAATAGCCATTTCTTTTTTTCGTTTTGCTGAGCGGAAGACTGCAGGCTTCGGGCAGCCACGATTACAATCATGCATCATGAATGAAATGTGCCATTTGGAGAAAATCAGCCACTCATTCCATTTCAAAACTCTACACAAATCAATAGTGCTAGCAGAGTTTTCAGGCTGAGCTGGACGTTGTGCTTGCACTAAAGCACTTTCTCAACATACTTCTGATACTCAGAGCAGCAGCCAGGGGCAGGCTCTGAGCCTGGGGCTCCACTGAGTGGAATACCAGCCTTCAAAAGCTGGGTCTGGTTGGGCAGGTGATGAGGAAGGGAGACTTAGCCCTGATGGACGGAACTCTGGCAGGGTCAGAGAATATGCTTTCTAGTTTGAGTTCCGCCTGAACTAGCTTTCTATTCATGCTTTATTCAAGAAACATGTACTGTGGCCAGGCACAGTGGCTCACACCTGTAATCCCAGCACTTCGGGAGGCTGAGGTGGGTGGATCACTTGAGGCCAGGAGTTCGAGGCCACCATGGCCAACATGATGAAACCCCGTCTCTATTAAAAATATAAAAATTAGCCAGGCATGGTGGCACACGTCAGCTACTGGACAGCTGAGGCACGAGAATCGCTTGAACTGGAAGGCAGAAGTTGCAGTGAGCCAAGATTGCGCCCTTGTACTCCAGCCTGGGCAATAGGAACTCTGTGTCAAAAACAAAATGAAACAAAACAAAACATCTGTTGTGTACTTCCTGTGTGCCAGGCACTGTACTAAGCCCTTGGGATGTAAGAGCACACAAGATAGACACAGACTCTACCTTCATATGGCTTCTAGAGGTTAATGAGGGAGATGGAAAAATCACCGGGCAGTTATGATGCAGTGTGATACTCTTAGGACACTCGGAACATTTTCATCTCTCTCTGGTTCCTCATTTTCTTATAGGTGAACTGAGGAGGTTTAAATAGATAAACTCTCAAGGCATTCTCCCATTCCAGGATTCTAACCAATCAATAGGGCAATTAGACAATTAGGCATTCTGATCTCACCTCCGCTCCCAGTGCTGGACAAGGCTCTTGATCCCCTTGTTCTCAAGGTCACCACAACCTAGTTGCAGACATGGGACTCATGCAAATGAAATGTAAATTCAGAGTTGAGGTGTCAGATAAATGTTATGGACTTTGAGAAGTTTTCCCCATCCAGAGAGTTTCCTGGGAGTTCGGAGGAGAGAGAGAGGGTTAAGCACCTCATCAATGTCAGACACATTTTTTTCTGCACCTTCCTGATCACTCCCTTGGCTCCCATGACTTACGTTACTTATATACGGACAAGAATCTTAAATCTACGTCACCAGCCTAGATATTTCTCATAAGGTTTTCCCTTGGCTATCTCCTCCTTATTTTCCATTTCCCATTTAAGTACTATTTGCTCTACAAGCCTTCTTCATTTCCTTGGACCAAGTTAGGTCTCCTACCACATGTTCTTGTGGTACCCTGGTTTTTATCAGAGTACTACCACACATTTTTGTAATGATTTAATTAACTCTGTTTTCCACAAGCCTGCAAGATCCTCAAGGGCAGGACCATGTATGTCTATCCAACTCACTGTTTTTTCCCTAGGCTTGGCATTTTGTCAGTGTTTGGTAAGGACTTTGTTATACAAATGAATGATGATCTAATTCTTCTAGAGAGTACATTTACCTTTCTTTAAGGCATGCATCCAGGCTGTTTCAGCCTATTTGGGTGGTTCATCCCAGAGTAAAATGAAACAAAAGTGGCACTGTATCAATATATTTCCAACACAGTGTGGTGTCTGAGGCAGAGTTTCCTCAGAATCAGAGATTGAAACAAGACATGGGCTGAGCATGGTGGCTTACACCTATAACCCCAGCATTTTGGGATGCCTATGTGGGCAGATTGCTGGAGCCCAGGAGTTCAAGACCAGCCTGGGCAACATGAGAAGACCTCGTCTCTACAAAAACCGCAAAAACCTAGCCAGGCATGGTGGTATGTACCTGTAGTCCCAGCTACTCAGGAGGCTGAGGCGGGATGATAGATTGAGCCTGAGAGGTCAAGGTTGCAGTGAGCCATGATTATACCACTGCATTCCAGCCTGTGCAACAGAATAGGTCTCTGTCTCAAGAAAAAAAAAGAAACAAGAAAAGAAAAAAAAAAAGAAACAAGGCTTAAGTGCTAATGTGTTATTTGGGAGGTGCAATCCCAGGGCAATGGAAATGAAGAAAAAGAGAAATGAAGCAGACAAGGACAGGCAGCAAATACAAGGTGTTGAGTTGCTGTGTTGGCCACTGCTTCATGGTGTGTATGTGGGCACATACACACACAACGACAACAACAACAACAAAACGACAAAAAAACCCACAGCCAGTTGCTCAGCAGGCACACCTGCTCAGCTATGCAGAATGTTTCTAGACAGAACAGACAGGAAAAACGTGCCTCAAAACAGTCCTTGGGAGGAGGAAGGGAAGGAAATTTGTCCTCCCGTTGCTATCTCTCTCAGTCAAAGTTAAGCCCCATGGGGAGAGAACTTCCCTGTATTTATGGTCTGCTTTATCTGACCCTGTTGAAAGCCACTCAAGAAGTCTAAGCCCATGTGCTATGAAGTGACATTTCATCCAATTCATATGTATGCAGAAAAGAGTAAATATAGCAGGCCAGAGACTGTAACCCTTAAAAAGGCCAGCTTGCAATGTTGACTGTTGGCTGGCATCCGGAAACTTAGATTTCAGGGGGATTCCTACTGTTCCTTGCTAAGAATGGCTCACCACGCCAAAAAGTGTGGGTGCATGCCATGTAGTTTATGCTGAACATCTGATTTCCTTTTAGGAATCTGGAGTTTTGGTGTGTGCTAGCAGAGGGTACTTATGTGATCAGCCCCCAATAAAAGCCCCCAGGCACTGAGTCTCTAATGCACGTCCCTGGCAGACATCTTTCTCATGTCTTGTCACAACCTACTGCCAGAGGAATGAAGTGAGTCCTGTGGGACTCTACTGGGGGAGCACTCTTGGAATCTTGTGCTTGCACTCCCCTGGACTTCACCCCATGTGCCTCTTTCCTTTGTTGATTGTGATTTGTATCCTTTTGCCACGGTAAATCCTAGCCATGACTACTATATATGCTGGGTGCTATGAGTCCTCTTAGTGAATCATCAAAACTGGAGGTGGTCTTGGGGACCACTTAGGTGGCTGGTTGACCTCAGGTGGAAGAGCCAAGCAGGCCTTGGGGAATTGGTTTGCCAAGGCAGTAGTGACTGAGATGAAGCAAGAGGTTGAGGGTCAGGGAGACAGCTGAAGCTGAGAAAGCACAAGGTATGTCTGATGCAGGTAGTGAAAGGAGCCCAGATGGACCTTGGCTGCTACCAAATGTGCAAACTGCTGAGTGAGTTGGTGTTACTTTGATAAAATGGCAACAATTCTATCTGTCTTGCAGGGTTGTAAGGATTGGTATAACATATGACTTTCATCAGCCTGTTGACTTTCAGGAAAAGGCATCTTGATCCCTTACCTTTAGGCTGTAGTGTTTGGATGGGCAACATAGAGTTAAGGGGAGGAGGATGGAGACAGTGAAGATGCAGCAGTGAGTGAAGATTGCCGCTGTGTGTGGAAACTTCATCGGTGTTGGAATGGGATGTTCTGGCAAGATGGCGCCTGCTTCTAGGAGATGTACTACTAGGTTTTTCTGGATATAGAAGGGTTCCCAAGACAGTTCTCTTGGAGTAAGTCCAGCAGATTATTATATTTCCAAGTTGCCACTTCCAGATATTGGCCATTTTGGACTTGACCAGCCGCAAACCATACAGGACATTCTTATCAGGCCACATTTCATTTATCAATGAATGTGAATTAGAATTATTTGACTGCAAGCAACAGACTTCATCTAACTTAAGCAAGAATCCATTATTGGATGGCTTCAGAGTGGCTTGCAAAGAATATAACTGAACAACTAGGCATCAGGCAGGGCAGAAACCAGGGCAGGTCTTGGTCCCTCAGCAGGTGGATGAATCCCCTAGAGAAAAATCCTTGGATGACAGCTATAATTGCTTGGCTCTCCTGCTAGTCAAAGCTCAAGGTTCAGATTCCCTGGAGAGGGCTGTGATTGGCAGCTCAATAGAAATAACACCACAGGAGAGAGATTTCTCTAAAGGAAGGAGGATGCCATTAGCAGGAGCAGATAAGACGTTGACTCATACCTGCTTTTCTGACAGGGATTCTGCACTATGTCCAAGCCACCAGGTCCCTCTGCTTCTGTGACATCTGAAGCCTGGTGCTATCAGGCTACCTTGGGACTTTGTCAGATTTGGTCTTTTTCTTTTCTCTTTCCTGACAGGGTCTCACTCTGTTGCCCAGGCTGGGGTTCTGCGGCATAATTATCACTCATTGCAGCTGCAAACTCCTGGGCTCAAGTGAGCCTCCTGCCTTGGCCTCCTGAGTAGCTGAGACTACAGGGGTGTGCCACTACACCCAGCTAATTTTTTTAAAAAATATTTTTTGTAGAGATGGTTTCTTGCTATGTTGTCCAGGCTGGTCTCAAAATCCTGGCCTCAAATGATCCTCCCTCCTTGGCCTCCCAAAGTGTTGGGATTATAGGCATGAGCCACTGTGCCTGGCAGACTTGGGCACTCCTGAGTGTTTGCCTTGTCTCCTTGGTTCCCCCATGCTTGCCAAATCTATGCAAAACACATTTTGGGGAAACCCCCTAGGGATGGTACTGCTCTCTTGTCACCTAAGGGTATACCTTTGCAGAGCCTCGATGGCACTGTCAACCTTAGTGCTTACATTTTTCATGCCTTTCTAAGCCTTTGAAGATACTCTGCCCTCCGCTTGAGGTGCTTTTTACTGTGCTACAAATGCCTGCTCACCTTCAAGCTCAAATGTCACCCCTTCTGTGAATACCACCCTGCCTGAAGTCTGTAGTTTAACGGCAGAGGCTCATGTAGAATCCAGATCCCTTGGTTTCCGGTTAGAGTCGTTACAATACAGGGCTAGTAATTAGAGCTTTGGAGTCAAATAACCCTTGGTCTGAGTCCCAGTTCTGCATTTATACTTTATATAACCTTGAAAATGTTCCCTACCATCTTGAAGACTTGAGTTTATTTTCTTTAAAGGGGATATTAACAGTACCAACTTCGTATGTTCAAGGGAAAATTAAACTAGGTAATGTATGTAAAGTGGTTTGCACAATGCGTGGCATGCAGTAAGTGCTCAATAAAAGTTAGCTATTATTGTTGTATTGTGTTTTGGTCCCAGGAAGATTATGTAAATGAATTAAAGTGTAGAAAGCTTTAAAATCCTTAGGGACAAGTAGAGTAACCATAACATACAAAGACTGAAGAGGCCCCAGGGAAGAGTCAGCATTAGAAGTCTGTTACTGCAAAAGTTGTAAACAAACCTTAAAATACTAATTAGGCAAGTGCATAACTCACTATACTAAATAATGAAATATGTGTGGTTGTTGTTCATGGTTCAAAATAATAAATTCTAAATTAGTCACTCAGAGCATTATTAATAACTAAACACAGTCTGCAAAGAAGTTAACATTGTATTTTTTTAATGCTCATGAATTTTATAATAAGAGAAAATATCAAAAATAGACCCTTTTGAGATTAGTACGGATCTCTAAGATAGTCTGGTTTTGTAGGAAGATTATTGGAGTTAGAATTGGAACACCTGTTTGAGTTCTGGCTCTGCTGGTCATCAGCTGTGCAATTTTGGGGAAGACAGGCTTTCTGTGTATTTCCTCACATAGGTAATCTACATGAAAGGACCTTAAACATTGCAAAATGCTTTTTAGACTATAAACTGTAGTTTGATTCAAAAGTATCCTTATGAAAACAAAGCATTCATTCATTCGTTCCTTCCTTTGCTCTTTCATTCATTGATAAACACCTATTATAAGCTTAGCGTGGTAGAAGTTGCAATGTCGGATCAAAAGCCAGCAGAAAAATGTTATGTCCATTCTTAGGAAACCGGTAGGCTAGTTAAAAGGACAATATACATACAGCATGTCTGAGTAAATGCATCCTTCTAAGCTTTTCCTGCATTTAAATCTAGGGAAACACAAAGTGAGTAAGAGAAAGATTAGGACTTACACAAGGAAAGCCATTTTGAAGGAGGTCTTAGATTGTGTCCTGTAGTAAAAGGAAGGGAAGATGGGGAGTGGAGAGGGAGGAACAATTTACATGGCTGGATCACCATGACTAAGACAGATGAGGAAACAGTGAAGACATGTTTGGTAATGGTCAGTCAATAATCAATCAGAGGACACATTTCTTTGGGTGTGGTATGAGTCTAGCACTGTCCTAAGGTGCTGTGGGGGATGTGGGAGAAGGAAGAGGCTCAGTCTCCATCCCCTGATAATTTTAGCATGAGGGGAGCTGAGACAAATACTGGCAAAGCCTCTGAAGAAGAGATAGGGCATGAGTTCAGTGCTGCAAGTTGTGAAACTGAACTGTGGGGCTAAGCCATCTGGTAACGTCTGGCTGATACAGAGAAAGACTATACCTTTAAATTCACAGCTGAAGAAAACATGTCAGTTTGCCAAGTTTTTGCTAAGCCAACCTGAAAAAAAATTTTCAACAACTTTCACCAGCCAGAGGCCCCAATATCCAATCTCTGTCTCAAATGATAAATGACATTTGTCAGTTGACAAAGCAAATGGCCTCGACCATTTGAGGACATGGTCCTGCTGTGCGTAGCACTCCTGTTGAACCAGTCGAGAGCACCTTGAGGTGAGAAAAAGTCGTTTTGTGCATGAACCCTTCGGAGATGGCCTGGAAACAAGCAGCCATTGTCACTTCGCGGTCAGTTCCTCATTAGGAGCTGAAACCCTGGTAGGAAATGGCTATCTCGGCAGAAGAGGATTTCTCAGGTCTGCTGGCTAGATTAGCCAGGAATGGCCTGGAACCTTGCTGATGGGCATGTACTTTGGCTAAATTTCTGCTGGGATCTTTGCCCTTTTTTTGTAGTATCCCCGGAATCCTGTTGCTTTAAAGCAGAAGTTAGTGTGTGACAACATCAAGGGGTACAGCTCACATTCATGCTAACAGCACAGTTGATGGTGTTGTGCATGGGGGTGGTGCAGGGGTAAGGTATAAGTAATTTTGGCATTGTGGACTATGGTGCTCTCAGTTTCCAGGTGTTTAATCTCCCTGGCTCCCACCCACTGAATGGTATTGTCATCCCCAGTTATGTGACTGTTAAAGCTGTCTGCACATTTCCAACCTCCACTGCCAGGGTTTATGCAGAACCCAAAAGCACTTGGGGTGATGGATGCTTGTAGGGAACCTGTCCTCCACCTGGTCCCAGCCTGCTCTGCTGTTCTCTAGGAGCCTGGGGCAGGGTTGGGTCTCTGCCTTTCTCAAAACTGATCCCTGGGGGTTGGGGTGTTGAGGGTGGTGGACTGTGAGTTAGATTTGGTGTGTTCCTTACTCTGCTTTTTGAGCTAGGTGTTTACTCCATGCTGAGCCCTCTGGAAGAATCCCTCAGCTTTCCAGAAGGAGGTGAGGGCATGGCATCGGGCTCAAAGGAGCTGGGAAAAGCAGACGAAGGAGGTCAATTGGGTAGATGTGGGGACATTACTGAGGTCTCACTGCAAACAGTTCCTAGCAAGAAGGGCTTTCCAGTTGATCCAGTCCAAGCTGAGGGCCAGGCAGGGAGAGAACCCCAAGGTCAAGTGGTCTAACCACCTGTTCCAGTGTTTTCTAATGTGTGGTCCATTGATGACTCACATTAGATTGACCTGGGGTGCTTGTGAAAAATGCAAATTTGTGGTCTCTACAACCTTCTGTGTCAGGTTTTCTGGATTTGGGGTTGAGAATCTGAATTTTCAAAAGCACCCCAGGTGATTCTTCTTCAAGTTCTATGTTGAGAGAACTAAGGATCTAGTCAATGCTTGAGATCCTTCTTTAAGAACTCTGATTCATAACAGTCTATCTTTGGTCATCTTTAGTGGATGAGGTCTCATTTTCTTTGGAGACAGCCCATTACCTCTCTGGATAGCTCTGGTCAGCAAAACTTCCCAATCGGAAAGGTATGATCTCATTGGTGGGGAACCCCAAGCCCAAACTGTGTGTGTGAATACATGCATTTCCAATAGACTTGAAAGTATACACACTTTTTAACTAAGTGTGGCTCCTCATGGGAGGGAGAGTGAAATGTGGGTAAGTGGGGAAGTTAGTTCGGGAACTGTGACTTTTTATTTTGTGTATGTATGTATTGTTCAAATTTTTCTTTTATACTCTACATGTATTAGTTGTGTAATTTAAAAAATAAGAGACAAAACAACACCAACATTGTTGTTCTTTACATTGAGCCCAAATCTACTTCCCCATTTTCCCATCTAGTTCTAAGGGATTGCACAGAATGCCATTTCTCCCCCATCTGCCAAATGTTTTGGAAGAGCCAGGCTCAGTGGCATGCTCCTGTATTTCTAGTTACTTGGGAGGATCACTTGCACTCGGGAGTTTGAGACTAGCCTGGGTAACATAGCAAGATCCCATTTTAAAAAGTTGTTTTATTTTAAAAAAGAAATTCAATGGAATTTTTAGAAAAAGAAGTTTTAAAATGCTGTTAGCTTGTTTATTTTGTGGCACCAGCTCTCTAGGCCAAGTGGTCCTGGTTCCTTGACTCTTGCACTGAAGTCTTCCAGGAAATGACCCCTATGCTTGGTAATGCTGTTCAGCTTGACTATATTCTGTGAAAATTATGCTCTGTGTTCTGTACCGAGAGCAGTATCCTGGGTGTGCTTGGAGCAGTATGGAGGGAGCAGGACAGTCATTTTCATCTCCCTAGGTCCTGTCTTTCCATTAATGCTGTTGCAGCCTTCTTGGCAGTGGTGTCACAGTGATGACTGCTATTGAGCAGAGAGTCTATGAAAACCTCTCAATCTTTTTCACACTGGCTGCTGCCAGGGCTTATTTGACCCCACCCTGAACTGCTTTCAGTTGGCTTTCTGGACCCTACTGGAGAACCTTAAACTAATTCCTATTAAACTTCATCTTGTTAGGCTTGGCTCATTGATTCAGGAGCTGAAGCCACTTTTCTTTTTGAATCTTGATTTTGTTCTCAGCAGAAACCTCTTTTTGCAGTTTTATTTTATTTGACTGCCAGAGGGTGGGGGGAAGCCCTCTTTATTTTGAACGGGAGACTCAGAATATCAGCCTGAGCTTGGCATTTTCTAGTACCCTGAACAAATGCAGAATTTGCTGTCAGTCTGATTGGACATGGCTCCACGTCAGGGTCTGCTACCTGCAGTCTCCTATGGTGGATCCCATGACATATGCTGCCAGGCTGGAAGGAAGCTCTGCAGACAGCAGGTCCCCTTCCCAGACAGATGGGGGTCTCTCCTTTTCTGAAACATCCCCTGGGAAGCCTTGATTGGGAGCATCTTCCCAAAATGGGATGTCTGTGTATTGTGAGTGGCTTTATTGCTCAGAGCATCTGGATATGTTGTGATAAACAGCATGATAGATGATTTTAATGCTTCTGGAATGGGTTGCCCAGACAGAAGGAACAGATCAGAGAACATTTGCCTCCCTATTGCTTGGAACAGAGTGGGGTTACTCACAAAAACTTCACCTGAGTGGTTCTTCTGCTCATTGCAGTAGCAATTTCTGCACTGTGGGCCTGAGGGGGACTTAGTGAAGGGGATATTTACTTGAGCTGGATGGAGAGAGTGTTCATTTATATGTTCAGCAAAGAATCTTTGAGGTTTGAGGGTCTCTGTACTAGGGCATTGGGGATAAATGGCAAGAAAACCAGACATGAGCCCCGTGCTCACATGCTCTCAGGTTAGTCAAAGAGGCATATGTTAATGGAATGATGGCTCAAGTACACGTCTAATTACAATGGTAAATGAACAAAGAGAACATGTTGTTCTGCTGAGTATTCTAATTTCAGTCTAGAAGGTCAGGGAAGGGTTCTCTGAAGAGGTGATACTTCAGCTGAAATCTGCAAGTTGAGTGGTAAGTAACTTGGCAAAGAGGTGGAAGGTATGACAGGTATATGCTAAGCATGTGCTAAGGCCTTGTATTACTCTGTTTTCATCCTGCTGATAAAAACATACCTGAGACTGGGTAATTTATAAAGAAAAAGAGGTTTAATGGACTCACAGTTCCACGTGGCTGGGGAAACCTCACAATTATGATGGAAGGTGAAAGGCACATCTTACTTGGTGGCAAGCAAAAGGAAAATGAGAGCCAGGTGAAAGGCGAAGCCTCTTATAAAAACATCAGATCTCGTGAGACTTATTCACTATGACAAGAACAGTATGGGGGAAACTTCCCCGTTATCTCCCACTGGGTCCCACCCATAATGTGTGGGAATTATGGGAGCTACAATTCAAGATGTGACTTGGATGGGGACCCAGCAAAACCAAATCAGGCCCTGTGGCAGATGGGAGAATAGGACGGTTAAGCACAGGAAAGAAGGTTAGTCTGGGTAAGGAGAACAAGGAGGGAACACGCTGCAGTGTAAGTTTAGCAATATTATTAAAGATTGTGGTAATAATCATGTTGACAATAATATTAATGTTTTTACTGAAGGTTTATGGTGTTCCAAGTACCATGGAATGACTTCGTATATATTAATTCATTTATTTTCTCTGACAAAGTTATAACATATGTACTTTTACTATTTCCATTTTACAGAAGAGGAAATTGAGACACAGAAAAGTTAAGTAACTTCTCTAAACTGGTAAGGGGCAGTGCTCTGCAAGGTCTTAGAGTTCCCTGTTGCGATTTGTTCTTTATCTTAAGAACTGTGGAAAGCTATTGAAGATTATAAGCAGGGTGGAGATATGATAAGATTTGTGTTTGGAGGTTGCTCTGGCTGCCAGGTGGAGAATGGATGGAAAGGACCGAAGGGGAAACTGGGGAAAGCAAAAAGAGACAGCTGTCTCTGGGGTCCAAGTGAGAGATGCCACCAGCTCATGCTGGCATGGGAGGCATGGGGATGGAAGGAAATAAACTGGTTTGAAAGGTGAAGGGTTTTTAAAGTAAATCAAGAGCTGGTAAGGGATTGGACAGAGGGTGAAGGAGAAGAAGATGTCAAGGATGACTCCTAGGTTTCCATCAAATCTAACTGGATGGGTGGGGAAAATGATGAGTTGTGCTTTTGGTACAATCGATTTGATTAGCTGAAAGAGAGAGAGAGCCAAGTAGGCAGTAGGATATGAGCTTCTGGTGCTCAGAGAAAAGGGCTGAACTCTGATTCTGGGAGTCATTGATGAGTAGGTGGTAAATGAAGTTGTGGCCTGGATGAGATGGCTTAGGGAGAGAGTAAAGAGGAAGAAGCCAAGTGGGCCTGGGACAGACCCAGCCTTAATGAAATCTAATGTGCTGGCCAGATAGAGGAAGGTAAGCTTAAGGAGTGGACAGAGAAGGAAGTGGCCAGAAGATGCAAACCAGGAGAATGTGTGGGCACAGTTTCCAGGAGAGAATGTGTTTGTGGGAAGAGGCAGGGTTACTAGTGCTGTATGCTGCTGAGATGTCAAATAATATGAGGAATAGACATTGTCCATGGAATCCAACAAAAAGGAGAACATGTTCACTTTCGAGGGTGCCATAGCAAATTACCACAAACTGGGTGGCTTAAAACAACAGGAATTTATTCTTCTACAGTTCTGGAGGCAAGAAGCCCAAAATCAAGTTGTGGGCAGGGCTATGCCCTCTCTACAGGCTCAATGGGAGAATCCTTCCATGCCTCTTTCAGCTTCTGGTGGTTGTCAGAGATGCTTGGCGTTCCTTGGCTTGTAGCTGCATCGCTCCATTCTCTGCCTCCATCTTCACAAGGCCTTTATAGGCTTCTCCTCTGTGTGTCTTCATGCCTTTCTCTCTTTTTATAAGGACACAAGTAACATTAGATGGGGCCCACCCTAATCCAGTCTGACCTCATCTTAACTTGATTATGTCTGCAAAGAACATATTTCCAAATAAGGTCAAATTCACAGATCCTGGGGGTTAGGACTCAAACACATCTTTTTGGGGTGCACAAGTTAATTTATAACAGATTTCATCAGTAACTTTGAGAGCTATTTTTGTGGCAAGATGAGGGAAGATGTCCAGAGTGTGTTGAGAAGAGATAGAGAGGTGGAAGATAATATGGGCTAGCAGAAGAAAAACAACTCTTTTAAGAAATTTGGCTGCATAACTGTTCACAGTAGCCAAGGTTTGGCAGCAACCTAAGTATTTATCAACAGATGAATGGGAAAAAATGTGGCACATATACATGATGGAGTACTATTCAGTCATAAAAAAGAATGAGATCCTGTCATTTGCAACATGGATGGAAGTGGAGATCGTTATGTTATGTGAAATAAACCAGGCACAGAAAGACAAACATTGCATGTTCTCGCTTATTTGTGGGATCTAAACAATTGAACTCATGGACATAGAGAGTAGAAGGATGGTTACCAGAGGCTGGGAAGGGTAGTAGTGGGTACAGGAAAGTGGAATGGTTAATGGGTAGAAAAAACCAGAAAGAATGAATAAGATCTACTACTTGATAGCACAATAGGGTGACTATCATCAGTAATAACTTAACTGTATATTTAACTGTATATATAATAACTGAAGGAGTATAATTGGATTGTTTATAACACAAAGGATAAGTGCTTGAGGGGATGAACACCCCATCTTCCCTGATGTGATTATTGTGCATTGCATGTATCAAAACATCTCATGTGCTCCATAAATATATGCACCTACTATATAACCACGAAAGTTAAAAATGAAACATTAAAAAAAAAAATAAAGAAATTTGGCTGCCTGGAGCACTAGAGCAGGAGACCAGTGTCATCAAACCTCTGAGCATCAGCTCCACTACAACTGGTGTGACCTTGGGTCAACCACTTCACCTGTCTGAGCCCTGGTCTCTCATTTGGGGGATGACCATGTTCACTTTAGAGTAAGTTGGAGCTCTTGTGAAACTTCAAGGAGATAAGGTACAGTAAGGTTTGCAGACTCTAAAAACAATAGGAGACACAAGTGATTATGGTTATGTGGTTTTAGGGAGACTCTGGCCCACATTTGGCAATATGTGTAAGGTAGGAGGCCTAGGTAGAACATCAGGGTTGGGTACATCCTTCCTTCACTGAGTCTTCTGACCCACCCAGACGACATGAATACCTCTCTGTTGAGCAAGCTGGGCTTTCTGGCTGCACTCTGACCAGTCTTCCTGGAGGAACTGTGTATGTGTGGTTGTGTGGCATGGTGTTCCACTGTCCTTGCCCATAGGAGGCTTCCCATCAGTCCAGTGTCTTACATACCCAATCTTGGAACCTCTGACACAGGCAGAGAAGTTGTAGCCTAGAGTCTTGGCTCTTGGGTGCCAGTGGGGGCCTAGAGGACTCTACCTGCTTAGATTCAGTGTCTGTTACCAGAGCAGGCCTCTAGCAGCCAAACCCGAGACCTTCTGTGGGTTGACAAAGGGGACACTTTGCCCCAGGGGCTGGGGAAACTGGGCAGAAGGTGGTTCTAGAGGTTCCACTGAGCAAGCTGAGGGCAGGTGGGTCCCACAGTCTTCAGAGTAACTGGAGAGTCCCCTGCAGGGTGGAACCCAGTGGCGATGGGGCTGCAGGCAGCAGTCCCTCCTGTCCCCGATCCAGGAGTCAGGGAAGCAGAGAGCAGTGGTGTACTCTGTGAGGAAGGGCAGATCGTCCTCCCAAGGAAGAGGCTGGTTGGCTGCAGGGGCTCATTGCTAGCGATGATTAATTTACTCCTTGCTGGATTTGCTGGATGTCAGACCCAGGTGCTGAGCTGGGTGACTGGGGAAGTGCCAGGGCTGAGAGGCTGCAGCAGCAGGGCTGGGTGGCAGAGACTGCAGCAGGCATGGTGGCTACCCAGTGCAGGGTGTCTTAACAGGAAGAGAAACTCCTTCCAAAGCAGCCCTTCTGTGCACATCACCCAGAGATCTCTTTAAAATGCAGATTTGTTTACGGTAGGTCTGGGGTAGGGCTAGAGGTTCTGCATTTCTAAAAAGTTACCAGGTGATGCCCATGCTTCTGTCTTACAGACCACACTTTTGGTAACAAGGGTAGGGGAAGGGGGGTTAAGTGTCAGCACTCGAGGGAATCTCATGGCATTCTATTGCAGGGGCTGCAGCCAAGTCTTCCAGGAATCAGGAGTTGTCAGCAGGGACAGATTGTCTCTTTGGAGCTGCATTGGTCTCTTGTCCGCACATCTGCTCTCTTCTCTGCTAGTCTGGCTTCCTCTGCAAGTAGTTGTAACTTAGCTTGCCCTTGACTGTCCTTACCATTGCAAGGACTCTGACCTCAGCCTCAGGGCACCAGCACCCAACTCTGTCTCGGCTGTAGCTCTTTTGTCTCTTAATTCAGACTTGTTTTTCCTCTCAATGTTCTGATTGGTTCAGCCCTGTCAGGTGACCACACTCAGTCTAAGCAGCTGTGCTAAGGGGCCAACATGCAGGGTTTCTCTGGAGCCCTTTCAAGCAAGATTAGGGGACCCCACCCAATGGGAAGACTCAGTGAGGTGGGTTAAGAAAAATGCAGCCTAGCCAGGTGCGGTGGCTCAGGCCTGTAATCCCAGCACTTTGGGAGGCTGAGGCTGGTGGATCACGAGGTCAGGAGTTCAAGATCAGCCTGGCCAATATGGTGAAACCCCGTCTCTACTAAAAATACAAAAATTAGCTGGGCATGGTCGCGGGGATCTGTAATCCCAGCTACTCGGGAGGCTGAGGCACAGAATTGTTTGAACCCGGGAGGCGGGGGTTGCAGTGAGCCGAGATCGTCCCACTGCACTCCAACCTGGGCGACAGAGTGGTGAGACTCTGTCTCAAAAGAACAAAGAAAAGAAAAATGCAGTCTTGATAAACTTTTTCAAACATTATCAGAAACTTGAAAAAAAATGAAATGTTCAGCATATATTTTGACTGCTTTCCAAAATGCACACTTAGTTTGGATTATTCATGGAACTAGGTGGGTGGGCACCATAATTTTCTTGCACCATAATTTAATTGTCCCCGGAAGGAGCAAGGGCTTAGCGTGAGCCCCAAATATGCCTCAAAGAGAAGTCAACAGGGGGCGCGTAGAGACCAAGGACCTGTGGATTGAGACATATTAGGAGGTGGGGTAGGAAAGAACCTGAGATGGGGCTATTTGTTGGTTCATATGCCCCAGGTCAGATCAACTGTGAAGAAACTGCTGTAGCATCTTTGCAGCCCAGGAACAATGACCCAGGCACTAGATCTCAGGTGCAGGAGGAGGGACTAAATTTAAGTGACAGCAATAGGGTCTGGAGAGGGGGAAGGGTTATGGCTCATTCACTTGGGTTTCTAGACCTAAAAATGTACAGATATGGAAACAAGACCTACAGAGATTCTGACCTCAAGGTTAACTTCCCAGTTGTGGCTGAGCCAGCCAAGAAAGTCAGTGTCCTAACACTCAGCCATGAGCTTTTCTGAAATTGAGGGGACTCTTAAGAATATATAATACTACCAAGCTTTTTGTTCACACAGAGTTTGCAAAGCAGTCATGGAGGACTCTCCGAAGAAGGGCAAACGGTCCCTGAGGGGGAGGAGCAGCTTGCTGCAGGAGCTCATTGCCAGCAATTATTAATCCACTCCTGCTGGATCCGTCTTGGGGGCCTCCGGTGCACAGTAACATTAGAAGAGTTGGCAGCTGCGGAGGGAGAAGCCCTGCTCAGAGGGAGGAAGGTGGGACTCGTCACAAGGTTGCTCTGCTCCCAGTTCCTGCTCTTGGGAGAAATGGTTAGTGCTTTTGGGCCTGGAATCAGGCTGCTGAGGACACAGTGTTCTGCAGATGGTGGCAGATCTTGGAGAAGGGACAGAAACTGGGCCAAGAGACTGAAACTTATGCAAATCAGGCCTGAGGATGGCTCAAGGAGGGGGCAGTCCCTGCCTCATGCCTCCTCCCTCAATATACCCAGAGCTAAACACCTCAGGAATGAGGAAAAAGAAATCTTCAGGAGGAACATAATCTTTCACCATCAATGCTAAGCTTTGTAGGAGGGTGTGTAGGTGTGTATGTGTGTATGTGTGGGGAAAGCAGTGAGCCCTCCTTTTCTCTTGAATCCTTTCTTGCTAAAATATTCCACACGTCTAAATGCCTATGGGGCAGAGAGGTTTAGCAGAAAGAAAACTTGGTGGCTCAGGAAGCAGGAGAATGGGGTTAATACTTGCATTAGGCCCGGGAGCAGCTGAATGCATCTTCCAGGGACTGGAGGTCTCCAGAACTTTTTTTTAAGGGTCAGGTTTCTCAGAGCTGCTGCATACTGTCATGCACGCTGGGCACTGAACAGTTCGAGGGGCTGCCAGTCCCACTGTGAAGATGAAGCCCCCAGCAGCAGCCCTATTTTGTGTAAGTTATTAAATTAGGGATGACCTACAGCAAAACTGTGAAATTTAGAAACAGTGTTTTCTACTCCGTTCTCTGTGCCCCTCCTTTTCCTGTTTGGCAACTCATGTTCTAGCAGTTGCCTAGCCAAAACTGTCTATTCCCCAGTTTAAAACTTTCCCTTCAGTTTTCCTCGCAAGTCACTCCACTTCCTTGGTTTCCTCAGCATGACTGACTCGAAGAGAAAGTCCATCTGACAAACAGTGTGCTAAGCGAAACAGTCATGCAATCAGAGAGCCGGGAGGGATGGGGCAGGCCGCCCTGGCCAGAGGTGACAAACCCTGCGCCAAGGATTTTGATTTATTTTTAAATTCAAATGTGGAGGTCTTCCCTTGGGGTGTGTTTTTTCTATTTCTCCGCAACCCCATGACTCCTTATCATTTCACAACTACCTGCTTAAATCAGTTATGTTACCTGTCACCTTGAGGTGGATACTTCTAAATTTATTGAGCCCCCACTCAGTGCCCTCCCTCACTTTAGAGATTAGGAAGCTGAGGCTCAAAGAGGTGGCATAACTTTCTTAATATGTTCAATCTCCAAAGTGTATTGGCTTTTTAAAATTTGGGAGCTGTAGGGGAAACTTGGGGGAATAAATCTCAGATGGCAGGGAGCTGCCCAGGGTCACATCATTTGTCTGCTGGCTGGACTCCCCAAGCAATTTGTTCATGGTTTCCCTAACTGTAAAATGAGGGCATGGGACTACTTCACCTCAGATATTCCTTCTGGCTTCTTCATTCTCTGATTCCTTCTCTAGAGAAGTTGGGGAGATTCCACTGACAAAGGTTAATAGTTAGAGTCTCTCAGGAATTCACATCTCAGCAAAGTGTGTGCCCCATAAACAACTGGATCAAAGCAGATTAGAATCATTTTCCCACTTGTCTGATAGTTAATACCTGAGAAACTAATTGGATTGCTATATGATCCCTCTAATTTAGGTAAGATGGCCTAAACAATTAGATCAACCCTACAGTAGTCACTAAATTGAATCAGCACTGGCTTCTCATTTGGCTCTGTTATCACCACTTGATCACATGATTTGTAGAGAGGTGTCTATTGCCCTAAATTCTGCATTATAGGTGTGTTGTAAAGAATATGGCTGACCTCTATCTTTGGTTCCAGGAAGGCAATCTCTAAACTTTTGGAATTTCTCAGGTGGTAGAAGTGTCTTTGTTTTTCATGGTAGGCCCCCTTGATCACACCGGATAGTTTATGGTAATGAAGTGACTCAAGGTGGGCCCCTAGAGTTTATGCTAAGGAGATAACCCAGGATGTGGGCTGACCATGCCACAAAGACCAAACATGTGATTAGAAAGTTGGAGTTTCGAGTCAGCAGTATTAGCTCAACTTCTGGGAAGGGATGAGGGGGGAAAAATGTGTTCAGTTATATGGCTATGAATCAATTAATCATGCCTATATAATGAAACCCCAATAAAAACTCAGGTCACCAAAGCTTGGGTGAGCTTCCCTGGTTGGCAATGTGAACACAAATTGACACACACTGATGTTCTAGGGGGACAAAGCTTTGGGTTTGAGACCCTCCCAGACCTCATGTTTATCTGCCTTTGGCTGGTTCTGATTTGTGTCTTTTTGCCATAATAAAGCTATAATCATAAGTGAAGACTGGGCATGGTGGCTCATGTCCGTAATGCCAGCACTTTGGGAGGCTGAAGAGGGCAGATAACTTAAGGCCAGGAGTTTGAGACCAGCCTGGCCAACATGGTGAAACCCTGTCCCTACTAAAAATACAGATATTAACTGGGCATGTTGGCATAAACCTGTAATCCCAGCCACTTGGGAGGCTGAGGCATGAGAACTGCTTGAACCAGGGAGACGGAGGTTGCAGTGAACCAAGATCTCGCCATTGCACTCTAGTCTGGGCAGTAGAGTGAGACTCTGTCTCTTAAAAAAAAATGTAAAGTGCTTTCCTGAATACCTGAATATTGTGGGTCATGCCAGCACATAGTGGTGAGTAGGAGCCCCTGAATTTGTAGCGAGCTGGTCAGAAGTGAGGGTACCCTGGACTTGTGGCTAGTATCTGATGAAAGGGCAATCTTGTAGAAGACTGTGTCTTTAACCTATGAAGTTGGGCCCAATTCCAGGTAGTAGGAAAAAAAAAAGGTAAGAAACAAGAGCTGATGTAGAGAGGGGCTGGTAGGTGATGTCAGCAGCAACAGCGAATCCATATGGGTCTGCAGCAACCTCATTCTTCCTCGTCAGCAGAAAAAATTCGGCTGAGAAGCAGAAGGCAGAAGGAGAGACTAAGGTAAGTTTTAGAGCAGGAGTGCAAGTTTACTGAAAAGCTTTAGAGCAGGAATGAAAGGAAGGAAAGTTCACTTGGAAGAGGGCCAAGTGAGTGACTTGAGAGATCAAGTGCATGGTTTGACCTTTGACTTGGGGTTTCATATGTTGGCCTGCTTCCAGGATTGCATCCCTCCTCCCCGGATTCTTCCCTCGGGGTAGACTGTCCACATGCACAGTGACCTGCTAGTGCTTGGGAGGGAAGCATGTGCAGTGTGTTTACTGGAGTTGTGTGCATGCTCACTTGAGGCATTCTTCCCTTACCAGCCAAATGTCCCCAGGAGGTCATATACCAGTTAAATGCCCCCAGTGCTTCATGTGCATGTTTGAACCCACTGGCCCAGCTCCTGCGGTCTTATCCGGAAGCTGTTGATCACTAGTTTCAGGTGTTCCTGTTTATTAGGAGACTGCTTTTCCCTGGCACTGTCTGTGACCAATGATTATTTTAGAGAGACAGCTTAACAACCACCTGACCATCACCTGATGGGTGCCTGACATTCCTGAGGGAATGTCGGAGGGGGAGTAGGGGAAGCCCTCTCCTGCTCTGCTCATGCCTGACTAGCTACCTCTGTAACAGAGAGAAGAAATTCTAAGAAGGCTCCAGGACCATGCCTTCCACATATCCAGGACATGGTTTCCCATATGTCTGTGGGCACCCCTCTCTGCTCTCTTCACCCCATCCTGGGCCCTAGTTCTCTATTCTGGAAAAAGCCACCGATTCTTTGGGGAGATGGTCTGATTAATAGCTCATGGTCTGATTAATAGCTTTCAGGATGAGCAAAATATTGATTCAGAGTGTGGGCTCTGGAACAGAGTGCATGGGTTCAAATCCTGGCATTACTCTTAATCATCTGTGTGACTCTAAGGAGAATCACTTAAGCTCTCTGTCTGTTTTGTCATCTAGAAAATGGGGATAATAACAACCCTTGCCTCCCAAATTAAATGAGCAGTTACATTTAAAGTGCTTAAAAATTGCCCATAGCCTGTGGAGATATAGGAAGGCTTTTACACTTTTGGCTGGAGTGTAAATTAGTTCAACCATTGTGGAAGACAGTGTGGCAATTCCTCAAGGATCTAGGACCAGGAATACCATTTGACCCAACAATCCCACTACTGGGTATATACCCAAAGGTTTATAAATCATTCTACTATAAATACTCATGTTCACGTGTGTTTATTGCAGCATTATTTACAATAGCAAAGACTTGGAACCAACCCAAATGCCCATCAATGGGTTAGACTGGATAAAGAAAACGTGGCGCATATACACCATAGAATACTATGCAGCCATAAAAAGAATGAGTTCATGTCCTTTTCAGGGACATGGATGAAGCTGGAAGCCATCATTCTCAGCAAACTAACCCAGGAATAGAAAACCAAACACTGCATGTTCTCACTCATAAGTGGGAGTTGAAGAATGAGAACACGTGGACACAGGAGGGGAACATCACATACTGCAGCCTGTTGGGGGTTGGGGGCAAGGAGGGAGAGCATTAGGACAAATACCTAATGCATGTGGGGCTTAAAACCTAGATGATGGGTTGATAGGTGCAGCAAACCACCATAGAACATGTATACCTATGTAACAAACCTGCACGTTCTGTGCTTGTATCCCAGAGCTTAAAGAAAAAAATGCCCAGGGCATAGGAAGGCCTCCATTAGGTATTCTTATTTTTATTCTCCATTGAGCTCTGTCAAAAAAGGCAGCATAATGTACTCTAAAATGCTTGGGTTTTGCAGATAGACAGACCTGGGCCCTAAATTCTACCCCTGCCACTGCCTTGCTGCCCAATTTTGGGTAAGATGTTTAGCTTCTCAGTGCTCAATTTTCTCATCAACAAAATGGAGCCACTGATATTTTCAGTATTATCCCAAGGCATAAAAATGATGTAATTTAAGTCCCTGACCCATAGTAAGTGCTCGGTAAGTGGTAGCTGTGATTACTGGCTCTGCTGGTTGATGTTTGTGGCCGATAAGCTGCCTGCTAAGGTGCATAGAGTCAGAGGAATGAGGGTGGGAATGGAAGTTCAGTAGTGGTATGGTGAGCCGGTACTTGGAGTCCCTGAACCTGAAAGAAGTTGTAAAGGTTACATCAGGTTGCTAAGGGATTGGAAGTAGGGAAGGGAGAGGCCTGGTGCCTCTCTTGAAGATGTTCCCACAGAGCAACTTGGGGGGTGGGCAAGAACCAGCAACTCAGGGTTGTCTCCAGGAAGGTGAAATTCATTGCTATTCTCTACAAAAGGCTTTGTTATTTATATGTCACACTGTTTATTTATTGAATAGGTATTTGACAGAAGTATACTCAGCAGAG
Organism: Rhinopithecus roxellana; assembly: GCF_007565055.1. Classification (NCBI taxonomy): domain Eukaryota; kingdom Metazoa; phylum Chordata; class Mammalia; order Primates; family Cercopithecidae; genus Rhinopithecus; species Rhinopithecus roxellana. The sequence goes on along the minus strand of NC_044566.1, from coordinate 72,948,733 downwards.
CACATCAGTGGGGATGGTGTTTTACCAGCAAATAAATTAGAATCATGGAGTTAGCTAAGGCATAACTAAGTACATGGCATAAATATGTCATTTGGCCATTATGAATTCATTCATGTACACGAATCTTTAATGCAACTCTATCAAACCTTTAAATGAAATATTCTCTTTATATAAGGCCTGTATTTTAATTATAGGCAGGAATAATACTAGTGCATCCTCCAGGAGCTCTGGAAGTTGGCTAGTGCTCTATGTGACCGCTTCTATCCAAGACCTCAGAGCATGCCCAGCCCCAGCCCAGGACAGCCCCCAGCAGCACGCCTGACCTCTCCCCTTCCTTCCTCTCTCAGCCCTGCTTCTTTCTCCTCCTGTTGTAGTAGCGCATTGGAAGGCAGAAGGAGAAACAGGAGTGTGAAGCAGGGGAGGACAGATAGCAGGGTAAGGCCCTGGGGCTCAGCCAAGGCACGCGAGGGGAATAAGGTGCTGGGATCAGTCAAGCCCCCCTGGAGTCCAAGGCAAACATTTCCAAAGTGCTCCTGACTGACACTTCAATTCCTCATTCCCTGATGAGAAAGCTTGCTTTCTAAGACTTGCATTTGAAAGGACAGTTAACCCCTCCCACTGACCTTTGCCTATTTTTCTTCCTTGTGGGGAAGAAAGGAGGAAAAAGAACTTAAGAAAGCAAAGAAAGAGACTGTCACAGTGTCCATTCCTTGACTATCAATCATTGGTGGGTGTGGAGGAGGTGAGTTGGGAGAAACCAGAAGGGGTGCTGGAAGGTCCCAAGCTGCTTGTTGAAGAGCTGAAAAGTTTCCATTTCTATTCAAATATTATTAACATGATGGGAAAGAGCCATTTCCCAAGCTTTCTTATAAGTAATTTCTACCGTGAATGCAGCTTCATGTGCTGTTTCTCTTCTTTCTCTCCTACCCTCACTAGTGCCACACACATCTTAATTGTGTTTCTTATTGCCGGCAACCTAGGATTATTATTATTTTTTTCTTGATCAATTTATACTGATTGTGTGGGAAGTTCACAAGATATGGTGGGTGGTGGGGGGAACCTCAGAAATCCCTACACTGAATGCTGCGTCTCTGATGCAGGTCTTCAAACAACCCAAAGGTTCTTGGGTAAAAGAGTCAACTTTGCTATTATTTGGACTACTGTTCTTAGGATTCATTCTCCCCTCCCTCCTGGCTCCCCCAACCCCATTCCCAGATAATGTAAGATAACTTGAAGGCTCCCAGGAAAAGGAACCAACTCTAATAAATTTCTGTTACTCAACTTTTTTTTTTTTTTTTTTTTTTTTCATGTAGGAAGTAGAAAGAAAGCAAAATGTATGTCAGTAATTATCAGGGTTTGCCTGGATCCCCGGGCTTGCTGGATGAGGGAAGGCAGAGAGGGTTGGGAAAAAGGCACCTTGATATTGATGGCATCAAACCTGCTCTTCATGACATTCTTCCATGTTCCATGGAATGAGTGTACTCATTTTATTTTTGACACTGGCCATGGCAAATATATTCTTTTTCCTATCTTGTATTTACAGCAACATGTTATTTACATGATATTTAAAAGGTGTTTTGAATCGTTGAGTAGGAAAGTTCTAGAATGGAGTATGACCTTAGATGTCATCTTGTTCATGTCTTCACTTTCCAGAAGAGGAAACTGAATATGAAGAGCAGGGTCTTAAGTAAGAACACATACAGAGTTAGTGGCAGAAAAAGGATTAAGCTCAGCAGAGAACAAACAATCGCCCAGAAGGCTACTATAAATGGGCAAGTGGTAAATACTTACAGATGACCTTGCCCACTCCATTATTTTAATTCATCAGCAAATACACTCTTTGTAGCAGGTCCTGGGGACACAGAGAGCCATCCCTGGTGGATTTCTGGACGTGTGTGCCTAGAGGAAAAATGATAGGCACAAAGTGTCATTTCCAGAAGAGAAAAAAAAAAAGATGGCAATTTTTATCATTCCTATTTTCTTTTTGTTTTATTTTTGAGACAGGGTCTCACTCTGTTGTCCAGGCTGGAGTGCACTGGCACGATCATGGCTTACGGCAGCCTCAAACTCCTGGGCTCAAGCAATCCTCCTGCCTTAGCATCCCGAGAGTGGAAACTACAGGTGTACACCACCACTCTTGGCTAATTTTTAAATTTTTCTTTTGTAGAGACAAGGTCTCACTATGTTAACCAGGCCAGTGTTGAACTCCTGGCCTCAAGTGATCCTCCTAAAGTTTGCAGGTGTGAGGCAGCATGCTTGGCCATTTCTATTTTCAGATGGAAAAACCAAGGGTTGAATTGTCTTTTTCAGACATTCAATGGAATGTAATATGGACTGTAACTTCTTATGAGTCTGGGTTAGCTTGGGGTGCCAATGAAGGGAAATGTGTTAACAATGCACTGTGATTTCCATTTCTGCCTCATCTATCCAGGAGCAGTTAGAATCTAGGGTTCCTCTGAGTGCCACTGTTAGATGGGAATGGGGAACAATCTAACATGAGGGAGAAAGTCTTAATGAGAAGAGAGGGAAGAGAGGCAAAGAAAGGAGGAGTACACGTGTGGCTACGAAGTTCTGTGGTTAGTGCACTAAATGAAGGTGCCTGGCCAAGGGATGAGTGAGTGGGAACTGAGGTCCAGTTTGTGCTGTTTGCCAAGCCAAGCACCTTGGTATGGGGTGAGACTGAGAGGTGTGAGGAGGATGTGGGGGGAGGGTGATGTTTTTTCTAATACATGTCAGTCCCACATAGGCTAGAGGTGCCTCTGCAACTACACCATTCTAGCCAAGTAGCAAAGAATGGGGGATAGAGGGAGGGGAGTCGTGGATGCTTGGTTGAGGAAGAGATTTTTTTTTCCTTTCCTTTTTAAATTTTAAAATATTTAACTAAAAAAGATTAAATATAGTCAAAGTGTACAATGTGATGATCTGATAAACATGTATGTTGTAATTACCACAATCAAGTTAATGAACACGCCCATCACCACCCGTGCTGTATATTAGGTCCCCAGAATGTGTTCATCTCTTTTAACCGAAAATTTGTACTTTTTTTTTTTTTTTTTTTTTTTTTTGAGACGGAGTCTCGCTCTATCGCCCAGGCTGGAGTGCAGTGGCCGGATCTCAGCTCACTGCAAGCTCCGCCTCCCGGGTTTACGCCATTCTCCTGCCTCAGCCTCCCGAGTAGCTGGGACTACAGGCGCCCACCACCTCGCCCGGCTAGTTTTTTGTATTTTTTAGTAGAGACGGGGTTTCACGGTGTTAGCCAGGATGATCTCGATCTCCTGACCTCGCGATCCACCCGTCTTGGCCTCCCAAAGTGCTGGGATTACAGGCTTGAGCCACCGCGTCCGGCAATTTGTACTTTTGACCAGCATCTCTGCATTTCCCACTCTCCTCCCCCAAGCCCCTGGCAACCACTGTTCTATCCTCTGCTCCTGTGAATTTGACTTTTAAGATGCCACACGGAAGTGAGATCGTGCACTATTTGTGTTTCTGTGCCTGGCTTATTTCACTTAACATAATATCCTTCATGTTTGTCTGTGTTATTGCAATTGATAGGATTTCTTTTTTTTAATGGCTGAAGAATATTCCATTGTTTCTATGTAGCATAATTTCTTTATCCATTCACCTGTCAATGGGCACTTACATTGTTTCTGTATCTGGGCTGTAGTGAATAATGCTGCAGTGAGAGTGGGAGTGCAGGTATCTCTTTGATACACTGATTTCATCTACGTGTATATACACTTCTGGGTATATACCAGATTATATGAAAGTTCCATTTTTATTTTTTGAGGAAACTCTGTACTGTTTTCCATAATGGCCATAAGAGAAAGAGATAAGTAAGCCTAAGTAAGCCTCAGAGTGAGCCGTTCATGTGCTCCCAGCAGCCCAAGCCTGTATCTCTCCTAGAGCTCTCCAACCTCTAGGGTTTCACACTGTAGGTAACAAAGGAGAGGGCAGAGGCACTCAAAGCATTACAATAGGGGCTTCTGCATTGTGTGTGTGTGTGTGTGTGTGTGTGTGTGTGTGTGTGTGTGTGTGTGTGTTTTGAGTGACAGCTGCTAGCTTAAAGAGAGAAAGTTGGTTTCAATTTAAATTTCTCCCTAGGTTATGGGAGTTTCCTTTTTGGTAGTGGGGGTGGCTGTGCCACCAATGACGTTTACAAATTGCCATAGATCCAATTCTGGTGTAAACCACTGAGCTCTGGAGGTTTTCTCTTGCTGCTAGGTTGATCCAGTGACCTCAGAGGGCATTGTGACGTGGGGAGTGAGCTGTGAAATGACACTTGGACAAAAGTTGCAGATGCTGGTTCTGCTGATGGGAGATTGTGTGTGTGCTCATCTCAGTGGATGAACTGGAGGGGAGAGGAGAGCAATCTTTTACAACTTGTAGGCACTAAAACTCTTAAATCATCATTGAAAAGTCATTAGAAATCTGGCAGAAGAGCACAGTGCAGATTGCCAAGAGAGGACACAAAACCCCATTTTCTCTCCACAATACCTGTAATGAACTGGAAGGGCTGGGGTGGAGCTGAAAAACAGATTTCCTGCCATAACTAAAGTCTCTTTTCAGCCTGGTTTGCCACAGTTTTGCAATGTGTTAGAATTTACATTCACGTGTTTGTTTACCATTCTTCAATGCAATGAAACGTTTTATCTGTCTGACCTCAACCTTTGCCATATGGTACCACAAACTGTTGAGCCGCAGTCACACCATGGGAGGGAGGGGGGCTGGGGGTCAGTGGGCTGGCAGCAGCACATTCAGTCCAGGCCTCAATGGGACTCCATGACAGGAGTCCTGTCCCCACTCCAGGGAAGTCATTCCCACAAATTCATTTAAAAGGCAAAAATGCCCTTCATGAGCATGTGTTCTTTGCAATTGCTAAGTCTGCATCACGATTGGTGCACATTTTCATTGGAAAAGTTAAAGGAATGTGTGGGTCACTTGCAGCAGATGTGAGACCTATAACTTGATCATTTTTCAGGACCAGAAGCCTCGAGATGTGAGCTCACCTTGGGGTTTGGGACAGCACCTTCTGCCCTCTGCGGCTTAGTACGTATTAGCTTTCTGGAACAATGAGAACAAGTGTCCCTAGACTGGAGCAGCTGGCTCACCTGTTTTGAGGAGCAGGGAGAGGACTCAGGGAGTCAGTCTCTCAATAGTTAACCCAGGCGGATTGTCCTTTGTACAGGACAAATTCAGTTAGGGAAAATTAAATATTTCCTTGAGTGTGAACCACTGATGAGGAAAGAGAAAGATAATTAATTATTTGATTATTTGAGGCCAGGGACAGAGTGGTTTTAGAAGAGCTCTAAGTCTTATTGATTCATTACAAGGCCACGGGGACAACCAGACACTTTAGCTAATGCCAGTATGAATGTCCTGTGAAAGACACACCCAACAGAGCCTTAGAGTCACAGGCCATGGTATATACTCATTTCCTCCCCAGCTCCCTACCTGGACAGGGGTGTACTCAAACTGTCACAGGCAGATTTTATCTTATTCCCAAAGATCTCCCACAAGAGACAGACATATAGATCCTTTACTATCCTTTTCATTTTAATTGACTTTCTCTGCTTATATTTATTACTCGACTCTGCTCGTGTATGTGGGGGCAATGCCACCACTCAGTTTATTAGTGTTGAGAGTTTAGGATAACTGACCTTTGGAGATGGCTCCTAGCCTTATAATTTTAGGTCTCTGTGGCCATCCGTTCATTTGACAGGTCCATATTGACCGCTTACTATGCACTAGGTGCTGATGAACAGCAATGCTTAAAACGGATATGAAGCCCTGACTTTACGTTCAGGTGATATGCTTGGCTTCCTGTAGTTTGATCAAAGTACAAGCCATTGTTGATTCTACAGCACAGAGTATTTTGTGGTATACTGTGTGAATGTGTGACTCTTTTCCTTTTGTCATAAGGAACTGTTCATTGGCCACTTCATCAGCAAGTATATATTGTATACTGACTATTTAGGGATTTCTGAAGCATCCAGCTCTGTGTTGTGCTATGCTGGGCCCACAAAGATTACATAAAACCCTCATGATATCCTGCCCTCTGAGGATGAACATGGGCAACAGAGTTCAGGGCCCACTATGAGCTCACACATCAGTTCCCTAAGTTAGTTAAAAAACTGTCCTTGTTCCATCTTTTTTCAGGGTGTTCCTTCACTCTGGCTTGACTGACGTGAACAGTGCTCTCATGGCCTCCAATTTGGAATCTAACTTCTTTTTTTTTTTTTTTTTTTCTTGAGACAGAGTCTCGCTCTGTTGCCCAGGCTGGAGTGCAGTGGCACAATCACGGGTCATTGCAAGCTCCACCTCCCGGGTTCACGCCATTCTCCTGCCTCAGCCTCCCGAGTAGCTGGGACTACAGGTGCCCACCACCTCGCCCGGCTAGTTTTTTTGTATTTTTGTGGTAGAGACGGGGTTTCACGGTGTTAGCCAGGATGGTCTCGATCTCCTGACCTCGTGATCCGCCCATCTCGGCCTCCCAAAGTGCTGGAATTACAGGCTTGAGCCACCGCACCCGGCCTGGAATCTAACATCTTATGCAGAACTTTCATTAGCTCCCAGCAGGAGCATTGCTTGCAGCTTTTTTTTTTTTTTTTTTTTTTTTTTTTTTTTTTTTTTTTTTTTTCCCAGTGTTTGGCTCTGCAAACCTCTTTTTCCCTTAACTGATCAATTTTCCTGTTCAGAAATAGATATAATCAGATATATGGCTTGGTAGCCTCTCCGAAAAAGCATTAGCTTTGTCTACTTAGACAGGCATTAGGTTTGACACCCTCGAGGGTTGCTTTTCTTTTTCAAGAAAAATTAAGTGACTAAGTAAGAGGGTGCTAAAACGAAGTTGTATTACTGCTCGGCATTTAATTGGGAAACTTGCTAATGTGTCCTTTGAACTCTTGGTTTTCCCTTTCCCAGAGGAATTGCTGATACTTTGCTTTAATGGTAGCATAAAAATCTCAGTTTGACTCTGGGTGGCATTATTTGGGCTTTAAGAACTGCAAATTGTTGTTTTTAGTGTATTCATTGGTCTAGTGAGTCTGACAGCCACCATATCCAAGTAACTGACTGTTCAAAGAAAGTTTCTAATTTGGAGAGCTTCTTAGCTCTTGGGATCTTGAAGTGTTCTATTGGTGGTTGGTATTCACAACTCCCATTTCATGAGGCTGATTTGTAATGGAAGCCAATGGTTGCAGGAGCGGTTGGGGGAGATAGGCAGAAATTGCTTTCCCTGAGTAAAGAATTATGATAGAGTGGGAAGGAAGTGGGCTTAGGAGCAAATAGACCTGCATCTGAATTCATTCTTCCCTTACTCATTTTTGTGCAAGGCTCAACAACTCCCCAAGCCTCAGTTTTTGCATTTACAAAATGTAAGCAATAGATGTAAACCTTGTCATAACTCAATTGTACAAAAATATAACTTTCAAAATTTTCTGATAACTGAACTTTACATCTATGATAAGATATTTTGTTCAGGATATAACTTAATCCCAGCCAATCTAGGGGCCCCTCCCACCTTTCCTTGTTTCTTGTAGTGTCAAAGCACTGGGGAGAGCCAGTCCTGACCTTGCTATTATCTGTCCACCAAAATCCAACACAGTGACCTTTGACCCTTCTGGATCTTGATAATCCATCAAACTGAGGTTGCCGCTGAGGTGCCCCTTGCTCCTGTCCATGTGGACCCATCAGGTCCTCTGATTCTCTCTTCTACTTTCATGTTATGCATGAGACTTCTGCAATAATTTTGTTACTCTCATGCAACAGTGGGGCATAAAAATCTCTGTGGTGTAGTTAAGTGCCTTCGTTTTGACTCATGGTACATTTCTCTCTAGAGGCCTCACTGCCTGTCTGGGGCGCTGCTGGCCAATAGGTGCAGGGTTCCCTCTCTGGAGTTCAGCAACATCCTTTATATCATCCCTCTCCCTAGCACAAAAAAAAAAAAAAAGAAAGAAAAGGTCTAGGCTCCAGGGAAAGCTCTGCTCTTAAACTTCACTTTATTCAAGCATTTAACCTATGCCCAAGGTCCTTTTGAGTCTTATAAGAACATTGAATCTTTTTTTTTTTTTTTTTTTTTTTTTGAGACAGAGTCTCGCTCTATCGCCCAGGCTGGAGTGCAGTGGCCGGATCTCAGCTCACTGCAAGCTCCGCCTCCGGAGTTTACGCCATTCTCCTGCCTCAGCCTCCCGAGTAGCTGGGACTACAGGCGCCCGCCACGTCGCCCTGCTAGTTTTCTGTATTTTTTAGTAGAGACGGGGTTTCACGGTGTTAGCCAGGATGGTCTCGATCTCCTGACCTCGTGATCCACCCGTCTCGGCCTCCCAAAGTGCTGGGATTACAGGCTTGAGCCACCGCGCCCGGCCAGAACATTGAATCTTTAGAGTGGAATGCCAGAATATTTTTTTCTTTTCTTTGCTTTCTACCTCTTTCATCTGCCCACTAATGCGATAAGTATTGACTGGTCCAGTTGCTTGATTTGGGAGCAGTGAAGAGGTGAAAGAAAGAAAGCAAAGTATCCAGAGCAAAGCAGAAAATCAATTAATCATTCCAAATATTATTCTGTCACATGGAGATAATAACATTCTCCCTGTAGAATTGTTGTGGAGTTCACATGGGAATGTGAAACGCTTGGTCCTGAGATGCTCAAAGAATAGATAGGTACCATAATCCATGCCATCTCTACTTCCCCTTATGGTTCTAAGGGAGTGTGAGCATCAAGGCTAGGTTTAGTGTCCCTTCTGCCACATCACTTTCTCCTTTGGTTTTCCTTATGTCAGTGTTCTTTATTTGTTTATTTGTTTATGTCAGGAACTAGGGAGCTATCTTGCACACCTCTCCTTTGCCTCCCTTTTCCTAATCATGTTCCCAAATCCAGTCATTGCCAAGTCTAAGTCTAGATTATTCTCTCTCTCTCCCTCTTTCTCCTTCTTCTCCTCCCACTTCTTTCTCTGTCTTCTCTCTTCACTACTCTCCCAACCCTGCAGTCCAGGTTTCTGCTATCTCTTTCCTGAACCACCATCCTATTCTCCCCATTGGTATCCCAATAGCCACTCTTGCCCACCTTTAATTCTTTCAGCAGCCAGAGGATGTACACACACACACACACACACACACACACACACACACACACACACACCCCTCTGCTGACTCGCTTACTTCCCATTGCCTGATGGGAATGAAATGTAAACCTTGCTCACATGTCCTACGAGGCCCTGCCTTACCTGGCCCTCAAACCTCATTTTATTTCACCTTGCCCTGTACAGATGCACAGCTCCAGAACCAGCGCACCCTCAGTGCTTTTGGCAGACCTGTCCCTGGGGGACACTCCCTTCCTCTCACCACAGTTGATGCTTCTAGCTTTTACATCTCCCCATCAGATCTCCATGCTGACCTCTGACTTGCCCACTCTCTGCAGATGACCTGACCTCCAGCTTTGAGAAAATAGAGAGCATGGTTTCAGAGCTCCCTACACTGAAATAGTTTTCTCTTCACTGTTCCTTCTTTTCTCTCCCATTTCTCAGAACAGACACACCCCACAGTCTTTCCCTTAACTTCTGGTTCCCTCCTTGTTTGCTCTGCCTAGGATTGCCTGACAGAATACAGGACACTTGGTTAAATTAGGATTTCAGACAAATAGTGAGCAACTTTTTAAGTATAACTATGTCCCAAATATTGCACAGAGCTAAAAATTATTCATTGTTTATCTGAAATTCTAATTTAACTGAGTGTCTTGTATTATAGTTTTATTTTCAAAATCTGATAAACTTATCCTTATCGCTTTAAATGTTTCTCTTTCTCTCCTTCTACTGGGTACTCCCATGCGGCTTTGACATTTTTGCAAGATACTTCCACTGAAAAACTCTTGGAGGCTAGCAAATCATTCCCTTGATTCTGTTCTCCTTCAAGCTAGTACCCTATCTCTATAACCTTCCCTTGATTCTTCTTTACTTGTCTTTCATTCTTTTCATCTTTGCAATACGATTTCCAGTTTCACCACTTGACACTCTTCTTAAATATCACAAATGCTTTCCAAATTGCTTCTTTAGAAATCTTCATATCCAATTAAACTTTTCATCTGGGTGTCCCGCAGATGTTCCCCCTCACATACTCTGTGCTCTCAAATGTCCAGCGTTAACTTTTAATTGCTCTCACAATTTCTCCCTCTTTCTGCTCCAATTGTTGTAATTTTAGAGTATCTACATAGATCTAGTTGCCTAGGTTACAACCCATGAAGTTATATTCAACTCTTTCCTTTTGTTTATCATTCCCAATACAATTGATTATAGGGTTTTATGACTTTTGTCTCTAGAATAAGCTTTTCTCAGTATTGTCCTTTTTTTAAACCTCCCTGTCCCTACATTAGATTAGGTTTCCATCATTTCTCATTGGATTAGTACCATTTTCAGATCAAAAGGGATGCAACATTTTGCATGTTTGATGGATATGCCAAATTAACCTCAGAGATTATACCAAATTTCATTCTTGTCAATAAGGGATTGTTAATTTTAAGGATTCCTTCCCAAAACTAACTATTATCTTCAAAAACAACTTCAGCAATCCTGTAGGTAAATATTTCATTTTGAAGTTCTAATCGCATTACTCATAAGGTTGAACAATTTTTAGCCTCCGTATCTTTATGCAAGTTAAAGCTGGATCTAAATCGCCTGCTTAAAATCTTTCATGCCTTCCCATTGCCGTGAGATGAGATCTGAAATCCTTGGAATGACAGTTAATGCTTTTCACTGTCTGGCCTCCAAATATTTTTTCAAATTATATTTCACACTATCACCCTCCCCTCCTCCATGGAGTAATAGGGAGTGCAGAAGGAGGGTTAGATGGTGAATTCTTTGAGGTCAGCAGCTGTGTCTTTTCTCTCTCCTACTACTGTAATTCCAGCTCTAACACATAATAGGTGCTTAGTGAGTAGCAAGGTGATGAGTGAGAATGATTGAATGGAAATGAAGGCTTTAGTGGAGAGAAAGACAAGGAGGAATTAGGGACAAGAAATAGCATCAGGTGGTAGATGATGGTGGATAGTGTGCCAGAGACATCCAGGGCTTATGGTTCCAAAGTGACTGTCCTCCATAATGTCACACATCCATGGAGTCTAGGATATAAAAGTAGATCATTTAGGATAAATCACAAAAATGCACACATAACTGTACATGTTGTTAATCTTGGGCAATGTATCTGGAAAAGTGAAGAAGTCGTTTTCTTGAGACTACAACAGCAGTCCTTGTAGCAATCTTAAGACAGGACTTTTGTGGCTAGCTGCAACCCCACCCCTACTTTCTGAGCTCCAAACCTAGTAGTTCCCTGGTAGGAATTTGCCGACTTTCCTCCACCTCCACCCAAAAGGCAGCAGCCAGGCACTAGAGCTTTGCACAGCTCCAGTTACGTGGCCTCTCCTTGAGTTTCCCCTCTTCACCCGGGTCCCTAGACAGCTCCCTTTCTGTCAGCACCGCCGGTAGAGGGCAGCTCCAGCACTGTCCCTGCTGCACCCTCTAGTGGCCGTTAGGATGTTGCATAACTTGAGAAACAGCTTTCCAGCTATTTCACTTTCGGTAACTTCTTAATCATAAGTGGGAGCTAAGCTATAAGGCCACAAAGGCGTAAGAATGATATAATGGACTTTGGGGACTCGGTTGTAGGGGGGAAGGTTTGGAGGGGGGTGAGGAATAAAAGACTATACATTGGGTACAGTGTACACTGCTCAGGTGATGGGTGCACCAAAATCTCAGAAATCACTAACGAACTTATCCGGCCAGGCGCGGTGGCTCATGACTGTAATCCCAGCACTTTGGGAGGCCGAGGCGGGCGGATCACAAGGTCAGGAGATCGAGACCATTCTGTCCAACATGATGAAACCCTGTCTCTACTAAAAATACAAAAATTAGTTGGGCGTGGTGGTGCACGCCTGTAATCTCAGCTACTTGGGAGGGTGAGGCAGGAGAATCGCTTGAACCCGGGAGGCGGAGGTTGCAGTGAGCTGAGATTGCACCACTGCACTCCAGACTGGAGACAGAGTGAGACTCTGTCTCTCAAACAAACAAACAAATAAAAAAAAGTATCCATGTAACCAAAAACCCACCTGTATCTTAAGAACTATTGAAATACAAATAAAAATTAAAAAAAGAAATCTGGAAACAACCTATGTAATCCTACAGTATCACAAGGCACTAACTGTGCCCATCTATTCTCTGAGGCAAGGCTGTTATTCCACACATGGCTCAGGCAGAGTTTGAATCCATTGTGGAAGGGGCTTGGCAACGACTCCAAATCTCCCCACTCTTGTCGTAGGGCGCAGAGTCTCATCTGTGTATTGAGTTCCAGGAATATCTTTACATAATCCCAGTGTTCCATAAAGGCGATGTGTAAATTCAGCTCCAATAATGACTTGGAGTTCTGTGGATGATTTACAATCTATGTGATAAGACCACCAATTGGTGTTATGATGTTATGTATTTTGATTAATTGCAATACAGGGCAACACATAGAAATTCAGAATGGTAGGACTGCCACAGACAATCTTGATCTTAAAATGAAGAGCAGTGTGAAGAAGCCATCTAGCCTGTAACCTTTGTATTCAGATGCTGCTCCCATTTTTTAGGCTGACTGACTCCTCCCGGCTCATGCTCATTTTACTTAGGGGAGAAAACAACCCTCAGATACTAGAGAATCTTTCCCTAAACTCCCAGCCTCACTGCAGCACAGCCCATGCTCCAACTGTCAGTCTGATGCCCAGGTTGTCATTTCCTTCCTGCTGCTCCTCTCCCCAGAGTCTGATGGAGTCTCCTTGAGGCAGCTGAAGGAGTGACAGACATGTTGTATAGCGGGGCCATTTGCGGCACCACGTGAGGTGTGGAAAATGTGATTTATAGGTATTTTTTTCCCCAGGGGAAAATGGATTTCATTATTTTCCACCTCAGGTAAGGGGCAAACCTCTGGGCTTGACCTTGGAAGGTTGTGCAGCTAGAATAGTGCTGGCTGAAACGCTGATATAAAGGAAAACCTCATTAAATCAATATTGGTTATTCAAAATCATGCTTGATTGGAGGCAACTGCTTTTCCTTAGCAGCCTGATGCCCCATTCTTTCTTGAGCAAAAATGTGAGATACTCTGAAGTGAGTTAAGCTGGTTAAGTTTTTTTCTGGTCCTTCGAGTTTCAAATTAATACAGTTTTATTATGTTTCAAATGGAAGACAGTTCTAAAACACCAAGTCCAATATTGATTATAATCTACCACTATCACATGTATGTTTATTAACAAAAATTCTGTCTGTTTCCATAACAAAGTCATGCATTTTCTCTTCCCATTTATATATGTGCAGAATGTCTGCTTACTGGAATAAATAAGCTGTGGGTCCCTAGGCAGATCGAAGTTACGTAAATAAACAGCCAGTGGCTAATTATCCATGGCAGTGAGCTACTGGGACAGCTGATGGATAAATTCTGTTGTCAATCTTAAAGTCTCCTAGCCAGAGTGAGGCCAGGCTGAAGGAACTGGGAGAAGGTGTGAGATCCCAGGTGACCTTCGACAATTTTATGCTCCATCTTCTCACCAAATCAAATCAGTAGTAGCAGACATTATCAGTGATCATTTGGGTTTTCATTAAAGGACACTGACGTGTCTCAGAAGAGATTAGGCAGTCAATTATAGGCCTGGTTCATCTGCAAAATATTAAGTAGCAGGTGTATGTTTATCTTCATGATCACCCCAGAAAGTCCTGATTGTGCCCACAGTGTACAGATCACCAGAATGTTGGGTACTCTGAGGCCTTCAGAGGCAGTACTATATATTTGTATGTTTGCCACCCATTGACTAAAGAGTTTTTAAGATTTAATTGAGGCAGGGCATTGGATTGAATATCTCCTTCATATCATCCTTTCCTTCTTTCCCTTGCTTCTCCCCCTGGTTGAAGCCAGGGTAGTGGCTATTGTTTATGTCTTTACTTATATCTTTATCTTTATTTTTTTTGGAGACAAGGTCTCATTCTGTTGCCCAGGCTGGAATTCAGTGGCACAATCATGGCTCTCTGTAGCCTTGATCTCCTGTGTTCAAGCGATTATCCCATCTTAGCCTCCCTAGTAGCTGGGATCATGGGTGTACGACACCATGACCAGCTAATTAAATTTTTTTTTTTTTTTTTTTTTTTTTTGTAGAGACAAGGTCTCACTATGTTGCCCAGGTTGGTTTTGAATTCCTGGGCTCAAGTGATCTCCTTGCTTTGGCCACCCATGTCAGTGTGGCCTTGGAGACAACCATGCAAGCCTATTTTAAGAAAACCTGCTGCATAAAAAATGGAATTTATAAAACCAGGAAATGAGGGCATGGCCACTTATTTGACAAAAGGATTCTTTCTGGATTCCTGTAAACCATGAACTTTCTGAGAGTATTTTTGGTGTTTTTCAATCTGCTCACTATTCTTTTTAGGTGTTTCTTTATGGAGTGACCAAGAATGCTCTTAGGTGGCACAAAGGGACACTTGGATTGGAAAAGTTTGGGGAACATTAACACAGCCAGGAGGCCTGTCATCCAGGGTGGCTGGTTTGGAAGAGCAACTGAGGACGTTCTGCAAATTAGACATTTCTCTTTTATCTACCCCTTGCCCTCATTAATTTTCCCCAATGCATTGTTCTCCCAGGATTGCAATGAAATGAACCTTGTTCATGATTTGTCTAGTCATAATTAGAGTCTTCCTTTCTCTTGTTAGACAGTAATGCCAATAATGACTACAAACATTTTGTCTCCTTTTAGAAAGGCACACAGCCACAATCATTATATCTGTGAGTTGATGTCAGATTTATAATGCAGAGATGCAAGCTTCACACACCATATGTACGCCAAATTTTTATTAAGCCTTTGGAAGGTTTAAACTGTGCATTAAGAAGAGATCCTGTTTTTTTTTTTTTTTTTTTTTTTTTTTCTGATTTTTTTTTGGTCTTATTTATTTGTACTGAAAAGCCAGAGCTTTCTGTTTACCATGACTCATTTTTAGAGGAGGTGAGTGGGAGGAAAGAGAGATTCAGGGAAGAGGAGTGTTAATGTGAAAAGTGAAGAGGAAAGATGGGTAGGGAAGGGTCTAGGGAGAATTGTAAAGGGAGAGAAGGGAAAGCTTAAGGGAGGAAGGAGGAGAGACCTAGGAACAATGACAAGAGGTGGTGTGGGTGTGTGTATGTGTGTGGTGTGTGTGTGTAGGGAAAACAGAGAGAGCGTTTACAAAGAAACAGAGAAAACAGAGGGAAAAGTTAACTTGATTGACTTGTTTTGGCCAGTTACCTTCACCTGTGCTCATACTCAGATATGCCAGAGAGAATAGTTTAAAAATAGACTGAATTCATCACATGTGGCTGAGCAGATTGCTCCCAAGGGAGTGTTTTCCTGGGCCCAAATTGTAGGATCCCAACCATTTTGCACTGCAGAAGAGGTAATTTACTTCACACAAGTGAGCACTTGGCTTCCCAGGAGAGTATTTCTTCCTTTCTGGCTCACGACAGAATGGGGTCCAATATTCCCAGCCTTGTTGGTGGGAATTACGAACCCATAAACCAAGGAAGGGAGATAATGAATGGATCTTGATGTTACTTGGATGTGAGAAAGACAGCACCATCTTTCCTAGACTCTTGGCTTGGGCACCCTAGCCCACCCCTACAGGACAGCTCAAAAAATTTTTAGGAAATTGTGCATGAAAGTCACACATTTATTTTTTCAGCATTGGCAATGATGATTATTTAAGTGTTTAATCACCCAGTGTTCACCCCAAAGTGCAAAATTCTCAATTCCCTCCCGAGGCACTGAGAAAATAGGTTTGGCGTCTGATGAGCTGCCTGCTGCTGGCTCCCCTGTTTTCTGGTATCAAGATTTCTCAACAGTGGACTTAACAGTTGCATTTTCTTTTTTTCTTTTCTTTTCTTTTTTTTGAGACAATGTCTCGCTCTGTTACCAGGCTGGAGGTGCAATCTCGGCTCACTGCAACCTCCACCTCCTGGGTTCAAGTGATTCTCGTGCCTCAGCCTCCCTAGTAGCTGAGACTACGGGCACGTGTCACCACACCCAGCTAATTTTTGTATTTTTAGTAGAGACGGGGTTTCACCGTGTTGGCCAGGATGGTCTCGATCTCCTGACCTCGTGATCGGCCCTCCTTCGTCTCTCAAAGTGCTGAGACTACATGCATGAGCCACTGCACCCAGCCAACAGTTGCATTTTTCACCTGGTTTGCTATCAGAAAACCAGGCAGCAGATAATTGTATTTCATGAATCGATGGTGAAGGTACTCAGTTCCAGCCAAGGTCCAGAGGCTGATAATGTTCAACCAGGAGAAATGGTTTGTGTGAGAGAATTCATTTCCAGGTGCTCGTTTTTACTGGAGGAAAGAATCTCACTTGGATTTCTTTGTATTCTTCTCCAACATGCAACCAGAAGGTTCAGAATCCTCAGCCACTCTGGGGACCCTTGCTGAATTGGTATGAGTGCAAAACTTCCCGGAAGACTAGAGGCTCCGGCTTTTAGGAGGATTCTCAACTTTCATGGATCTCCTCAAACCTACTGGGAAAGAAAATAAAAGTATGTGCCTGCAAATATCCTCCTTGATGGGCAGCAAATGTGCTGGGACCTTGCCACTTGGTCGTATTGGACAAGGAAATGAATGTCACCCTCCAATCACACCCAGGCTGCTCCTGCCTCTGTCTGGAGCAAATCAAGGTGCTTCCTCAGAAGTGTTCCAGCTGCCCCACGTGTGCCAGGCTTAGCCATCTAACATGTATAAATATCCAACATTCATCCCTACATATTATAGATCAGCATTGTGGTCTATAATTATCTATCCACCAGGATGACTCTGTTGTTTTCTGGGATTCCTGTTTTGATCATTTTCCAATGGAATTTGAGGAAGAGAGAAAGGAGAGACCTAGACTCCCCTCCTTGCTCTAGGAAAAAAAAATGCACCAAGACAGGGTGAGAATGAAGGCAAACCTGTGAAGTCTGTGAACCTGTAAATGCTGTTCCACCAACTTGGAACACCCTCCTGTCTCCTATCAGCACCTGTTTACCTCAATTTTATTCATTTGTCAAGACTCATTAAGTCTCATCTGCTTCATGAAGGCTTTCCCATCTCTGTGTTCTCTCCCTCCCCTAGTCTCTTATGGTACCTACAATCTGTACCAGAATCTAATGTGAATACAGACCATGTCTTGTATTTCTTCTCTCTCCCTGCCTCCTTCCTGTGCTCCACACAGTGCTGGTCCATAATCAGTTTCCAGTAGTGTTTGTTGATTGACAAACTAAGATGAGCTCATTCTCCTTTCTGTAGCAGGAAACTGGAGCCATAGAAGTCATATTGCATGTCTCAAGTGCAAGACTATCCCAGTGGATTCCTGGGTCTGGACTTTCATTACAGGGCAATCTTAAGGGCAAAAGAATCTTCCCCTGTCCCCATCCCTCTTTTATTCTCTCTACTATTATTTTATATAGACCAGGTCAACATAAAATGATGGTGACATGGGAAGGGCAGGGCCCCAGGCAGGGGGAAGGTCGCCAAAGGTGAAGCTTGAGACAGTGTGTGGGGTCCAACTTGTTGAGCTTCCTGATCGTGGGGAGTGTGTTAATGTTTCTTGGGATCAGGCTTTTCAGAGGTTACTCGTCAGTCCTCCCAGAGACCTCTAAACAAATAGTGTGATTACAATGAGAACCTGAATTGAACACCAGGACAAAGAGCAGGGGCAGCCACTCTGCTATTAAGATTGGTGACAGTGGGCTGGTCATGGAAAGATTCACAGGGGAGGAGACCTTTAAACTGGGTTGCAAGACTGCGTCAGTCATGGTCCTTTAGCCACATCCATAGGAAGGGTTCCTAAAAGTCCTACAGAAGGATGTCCTGATTCCAGGGCCCTGGATAGTGGCACACATGGGTACCTGTAGCACAAGTGCTCTCTCCTGGGCTGCCACAGACCCAGTAGCTTGGAGCAAGGTGGTGGGGTGCTCTGGTGATTCTGCCATCCTGTTCCCCAGATACCCAGACCTGCCTCAGAAAGAATCTTCCAGCTGCCTTGCCTGGGGACTAGGATAGCCCAGGCTGGCTGCTGGTGTTGCAGTGAATCTCACAGCTTTTTCCAATGGTGGGGAAACAGACATTTGCTCTGGAGATTGAGCTCAAACTGGAAGTGGTGGGGACTGAAGGCTCAATCCCAGAGCGCTATTGTCAGGGATGTCTGTCAGAGTGAAGATCCAAGTAGGCCACCTCTCTCTGGGAGTCGTCAAGTCACTGCTCATCAAGCCCATGAGTGGGGAACAGCTTAGTGCTGAGAGGCAGTGGCAGCGTGATAAGAACCATGCACATCACCATTAATTTAAACAACTAGAACGTGGCTCCTGTTCGGATGCTTGCCAAGCCTCATGTTTTTCAATGCTACTGCCAGCATTTGCTGGGAACCTGTTCGCTTTGGCAGCTCTGGGTAACAGTTTGGCCCCAGAAAGCTTTGTTTAAAATGAAATGATCTGAATTGAAACCAAGGAGAGGTGCTTTGCTGTGGTGCAATCACAGGCTGCCTTCTGTCTTTGGACACCGTTGAGTGAAAAGGCACCAGAAAAGAGCTCAGGAGTCACAATTGCGACGCTGTGGGCTCCAATGGAGGCTCCTAGGGACATGTGGTGGGACTGCATGATGAGCCGGAAGCAGTTTTTCTCTATGGTGTGGCGTTCTGAGCAGTTTGAAGGTTGATTATTGCTGACCCATCCATCCATTCACTTGAAAATATTTATTGAACATTTCAGATGTGCAACGCAGGTCTACAAATGTAGCTTGTGTTCCCCGGGGTTCACAGTCCAATCATAACCACTGATACCTGAGCAGTGGATTGAATGACTAGTATGGATCTGGTTTGGTCTAAGAGAATGACCAAAATAATGAATTTAGTAATTTGATCACTCTGTCAATCATTCTTTCATTTATGTGATTTAACCTACATTCATTATGTGATTTCTGATTGCCAAGGAAGTGTGTTGACTTTTTTTTTTTGGAGGCACTCAGCTTTTCATGGAGGTGGCAGAGGCATCCCTATGGAAACAGTGTGATTTCAATGAAGACACCCTGTGAATGCCTGGAGGGCTCAGAGCAGTCAACTTGGCTTTTAGGCTTGGTGGCAGGCAACTGGGTCATGGAGGCTTCACAAGGGCAGGAGGCATTAGAGTTGGGCCTTGAGAGAGGAGAATTGTCAGACAAAGAAGAGAAGAGGGAGTGAAAGCCAGAGGGAAGGTGATCTAGGGCAGAGGCCCTAGCATGGGCAAAGGCACAGAGAGGCGACAATGCTGGGCACACGGTATGGCCAGAGTTGACATGGGCAAGTGGAACTATGAGCTAGCCCTTATTTCTTGGGGCTCTGTCTGTAAATGTTGAATTAGTATGCTGCTGACATGAAATCTTAGAAGATTCAAAATTCTACAATCTGACTTTGAACTGAAGCACTAAAAATGTAGGCAAGACACAGCCAAACATTCCAAATGCAAATTTGCCTTCATGTTTCAAACTGGAAGCCTAGATTAATGTTTGTTTTTCTAAATCCTCTACTTGTTATTGAGAAAAGCCTCCAAATTTCCCGGAAAGGTGATCATAGTAAGAATGTCACGGATATACTTTAAAAACATCTGCTTCATTCTTCATTTAGTTCTGAGGGTAAAAGCAGTTTGCCTATAGGCGAGGAATTGGGGATGAAGGAAATGTTTTTATTGGCTGGGTCACCAGGCCTGCTAATTCTAATTCTGAGAAGAGGATTTTTAATGAGAGCTATGGCTATTCTGGATTTCTAGAAGGTAAAATTTCAGGGACAATCCGTATGCTTTAACAAATTATGCTATTATGGACAAAGCTAGAATTGCTTCTAATCATTTCACAAGGGACATTGTAAAAGTTGCAGACAATTTTGCTATTTTGTCAGTGTGAGTAGGACCCATTTAAACTTTCCAGCTGTATTAATTTTTAATTTAAATTTAATGAAATTAATTCAAATTAAGAAGGTGACCATTATCAATTTCGTTTCCTATTAGTTTCCTAATGCTTTGGCAAATTGCATTCTAAACTTCTCCTTCAATGAGCTGGATACATATTCATGGGTTTCCTAAGAAAAGATGAATTTGATCTTGATATGCTAATCCCATAGCCATGGCAGCAATCAAGGAGCAGCTAGGGAGAGAAGTGCATTCTGGTATTAATTATGAATCAGGCATTAAGAACTGGTAAATAATTAAAGCTTCATGTGTCACAACACAAGTTAAGGATCAGTGTGTTTTTCCATTACCAAATGCATTTTTGGGGCTACTTCTAGTCCCATTTCGATACTGCCTGAACGTAAAATGAAATGTAGATCGGTAACTCTCATTCGTAGTAAACTCATAGTATAAAATTTGAACTTACTGAACTACTGGTATAAAAATAAATTTCATTTCAGAAGCAGAGGCCCAGTATTTCTGGGAGATTTTGGGTCATCAACCTTCCCCACTACTCCTGAATTTTTTTCAGTCTTTGCAGAGCCTGTGCAGAATAATCACATATCAGGCAGGAGGTTGAAATAGATGTTCTTGAGGGTTTTGCTACTCAAAGTGTGGTCCACAGACCAGCACCATATGCATTACCTGGGAGCCAGTTAAAAATGCAGAGTCTCAGGCTCATCCAGACCCACTGAATCAGAATCCGCATTTAAGCAAGTTTTCCAGATGATTTGTTTGTACAGCGAAGTTTGAGAAGCTCTGCTAAGGTACCTTTCCTCTTGGGAAACTGGTGACTTTCCAACTTCCTATGTTTCTTCTTCTACACTGGAAAGGAGACCAAGTTCTACTTTGTCCCTCCCAGTATTCCAAATGACCACAGCTGTCCCCATCAGACTGTGAGGGGTTGGATACCACTGAAGCCCATCTGAATGCCTCCAGGATGCTAGAAGCACTGGTCTTGGGTTTGAATCCTGGATCTGATCTTTACGATCTTAAGCAAGTTACCAATCTCTTGGAGGCTCAGCTCCAGTGAGAGTAGCACTGCCTGTCTCAGAGGGCTGCACTGAGGGGTAAATGAAACAACGTATATAGGAAATGATGCCTGTTAGCACTCTGCAAACGGCAGCCCTGATAGTGATGATGGTGATGAGGATGATGATGGCAGTGAGGAAAAAGTAACTTCTAAAAGGATGAATTGACAACCAGGAAAGAGATGATTAGCGCATTGGACAATGAAAAGAAACTTTAAAAGTAATCATAGGCTACTGCAGTGGCTCATACCTGTAATCCTAGCCCTTTGGGAGGTTGAGGTGAAGGATTGCTTGAGGCCAGGAGTTTGAGACCAGCCTGGCCAACATAGCAAGACCTCATCTCTACAAAATATAAATATTAAAAAAATTAGCTGGGCATGGTGGCACACACCTGCAGTCCCAGCTGCTCAGGAGGCTGAGGTGGGAGGATCACTTGAGAAGAGTTCAGGCTGCAGTGAACTATGGTAGCACCACTCTACTCCAGCCTGGGCAACAGAGTGAGATTCTGTCAAAAAAAAAAAAAAAAAAAAAAGTAATCATAGACTCTGCATCACGACGGTTTCTGCCTGACGACCTAGAATGAAAGTTAAGGAGAGGTTTTATTTTGGCATGGGTTTTGGAAGAAGAGGAGTAGTATTCTCAGAGAGTGAAACTTACCTGGAAAAGCAAAAGAGAGTTTAAAGGGAAATCCCAGTGTTATCTCTATTTTGACCTCTTCACTCTGTTTTGACTTTCTCCATATCACAATGCTATACCAGTTCTACCAAGTACACGTTTGTCCCTTCATGAGGATATCACACTTTCCTCTGGAGGAAAAAATAAGTACCATTTTTGCTTTTTCTGAAGTTTAAATTAATGAGGAAGGACAAGTGAATGTTTGAAGTACCGAAGTCTAAAATCTCAATTTAAAAATTTCAACTTTATGAAGTTCACTTAAAATGGTTGTTCTCAGTGACTCCTATTATGCCCCCAAACACAGTGACTGCGCATCATGGAGTTCAGCTTCTCTCTTGTTTTCCACCTTACAGAATGCCCTTTCTTCAGTTCCCCTCAGCCACTCCTGTTCCCAAGAAGTATGAAAATGATATTTATTATAATAATAAATGTTGGCCTCTTCAAAGATAGAACCAGCTGTTTGTAGGATGGGGTTAAGGAGACCAGATGCCAAGAAATGTTTTCATTGTCTTTTCAGAATGCTGAGGGAAAAGGAGAATGAGCAGGCTTTGGTATTTCCCATTAGCAGCTGCAGGTCACAAGGTCACGGGCTCTGGCCCTGCAGGAACATAAGAATACCAAATATGAAGGACTCCTTCTTCCTTATTCTTTATAAGGCACACTGTGGAATTACCCATTATGGCCATGAATTGCCACTTTATTTTCAAAGCCATGAAAGACAAGAAAAGCCAAATACTTAAAAAAATCCTCATCTTAAATCTTTTCAATTTTTAAGTCTGTAAATATAGGGGTCAGGACAAGAGGCCTTTCTTTTAAAACATACCTTATGTCAGGTTGTGCCATTGTGTAATATTTAGCAAGCAATATTTCTCTCATTTGGGAGGTAAAGGATTTTTACCAGCTCCACTAACAAAGCAATTTATGGCCACATGCTGAAATTTATTAGAATTAGGTCTTCAACTTTCCATTTACATCTTGGGGACCGAGTTTGATTGGGTGTTGATTGGGTGTTGATTGGTTCTGAGGCTTTGCACTTGGTTCCAAAGTTGGCTGCTTGCAGAATCTATGAGGTGGGAGGAAGGGTGAGAGGATGAGGGGAGTTGCTAAGGTCTGACCTCAGAAATTTCCTCGACTGGAATAAATTTCTCCCTTCTGTCTTCTGGAGCACTGCATACCTCACTTTAGGCACATGTCGGGCATGGCTAGTACTGTGTATTGTCCTCATTTGGGGACCTGAGAGGCAGCTCAGCAATGTGGCAAAGTCGTTAAGGACTTGGACTTGGAAGCCAACCACCTGTGCTTTTATCCTGCCTCTGCCACCAATTATCTGTGGAAGCCTAGGCAAGATATTCTCTGCTTCGGTCCCCTTATTTGCAAAATGTAGATGGTAGTAGTACCTTCCTTATAGGGTCATAGCGAAAATTCAGTTGTTGAGTTAATACATGCAATGCAATTGAAACAGTGCCTGGCAAATAGTAATTGGTGTGTTTGCTTGCTATTTCTCATCCCAGCTGCCTGACCCTGAGCTCAGGGAAAGAATTCATCCTTATATTTTCATAGTGCCCTATGTAGTGCCATTCTGTAGTACACATTTACTCATTCCACAAATACTTATTACATGCCTACAGTGGGCCAGGCCCTGACTGGCAGACATGATTGCTATGAAATGTATGGCCTCACTGGAGAGACTGGCAAGTATTACAATACTTCTAACTGGGGAAGTGTGGGATGTAATGGAGTATGTATCAGGGATGCTTCCTTTGAACCTATGGGGGGCAGGCTAGGTTTCCTGGAGCGAAATGATACATCAGCAAGGTCTGGGATGAGCAGGTAAAGGGCAGAGAGAGTTCTGAGTGAAGAGAAGTGCCTATTGAGAAGGTGTCCTATGGATAACTCAAATGAGTGAGGGAATGAAAATAAATTTTGGTCAGCTTTTGAGAAGATGAGGGAATCCTAACGTCCTCTTAAATTGTTTTGGTTGAATGAGGAATGCCTAGGCACTCTTGACAATCATGTTTTAATTTCCGGAATAAGGATGAATGATGGAAGAGGGCCACCTGGAAGACCTCCTGGAGCAAAGGGCTTTGTGCTGAAATCAGGACTTGGACACATCCATGTGCTTTCTGAAGCACATTACTTCCTTAATTGTTTTCTTATACAATAGTTTCTTTTTATCTTCAGGGAATATGTTCCAAGACCCCCAGTGGGTGCCTGAGACTGTGAGTAGTACCAAAGCTATAAATACTATATTTTTTCAATCTGATAACCATGGCAGCTACTAAGTGACTAATGGGCAGGTAGTGTATACAGCATAGAAATACTGGACAAAGGGATGATTCATGTTCCAGACTGGATGGAGTGAGATGGCATAAGATTTCATCACGAGACTCAGAATGATGCGCAAGGTAAAACTTATGCATTGTTTATTTCTGGAATTTTCCATTTAATATTTTCAGACTGTGGTTGACTATGAGTAGCCGCAACTTTGGAAAGCAAAACCGTAGAGAAGAAGGGACTGCTGTACGTACATTTTATTGCCCTCTCATTCGGAATCTTGCAATGTCTCTAGCAACTTACCCTGATGGTATTGGCAGGCATTTTGACTACAGATGAACAAAAAGTTTATTGCAAAGAAAACATAGATCAAGCTTCCTTCCTTGCCTGCCCAGAATCGAACATTTTGAAACTCTGCTGTCTTTGAAGGGGGGTTCGTTCCTATCTGAGTTGCTGTGACTGTCCCTCACACCATCTTTGAAGGGAATTTGTTCCTAACTGGGTTGCTATGGCCACCCCTCCATTCCATCTTTAAAGGGGGTTTTGTTCCTATCTGGGTTGCTGTGGCCACCTCTCCACTCCCAAAGAGACTCATCCTTATCCTTTTCTATCTTCTTTGCCATGTATCCATAGGACAAAGCTGACTTTTGAACTGGAAAACAGTGGGTGTAACTTAAAAGAAGACAGGTTAGTCATTTAAAAGCTACAGAGACTGAGCAAAACTTTCCAAACTCTTATTAGGTCCCCTCTTTGGGAAGCTTTGGCATTGGGCAGAGGTGAGCCACTGCCTCCCTTTCCTTTGAGAAGAATGGAAGTAGCCCTTGTCAATACATAGCACCTTTCTCTGAAGATAAATCCCTGATCGAGTTGGAAGCCTGACTGCTTTTCCTGCCCCTTCATAGCAGGATCCTTTTGACTCTCAGTAACCTTTTCAGCATTTCACTCAACATGATCAATAGCTTTCCATTAATGCTTCTGGGCCCAGAGGAAGCAGAATAGATGAGAGAAGGCAAGTGGGTTGATAAATACCTTAGAATCACCCAAAGGTAAATGGTTTTTCGTATATAGAATCCAAGAGAGAGATTCACTCTAAATGCATACCTTTCCCCAAGACAGGTGAGTGACTGCATTGCTCTCTGGAGGGGGCTGAATTGGCCATCAGCATCTTAAGAATAAGCCTATCTTTGCTTTCCTTTCCACGAAGAAGGAAATGTTCTTCGGACAAATCTTTCCTAGGATAACTTTCTAGAACAATTGAACATATCCAGTGACTTTACCAAAAAAGCCTATGTTTTTGTTTTTTCTGGTGAGTTTATCATTCTGCAAAATGTGGGAGCTAGAACTGGATTATATAGTAATTTCTTATGAGAAGACAGCAGCAAAATTAGGCAGGGTTTATGTGCCAGCCTCTTTGCCGTGCCAGCTTGTGTGTTTCACATTTGGACAATGTCCTCAGAGTTGTCTAGCTCATGTACAGAGTGGGCACACAGTTATGGAAATACAGCAGAGCAGCCACTCTTAGAGCCTTGGGGCTGAGAAAATCCCACCAGATAGAAAAGCAGCCGGAGAGTGGAATCCCATTGCTCTCAGTGAAAATAGAAATGGTCATATTATATTTCTCTAGCTGGGGACCCACATGGGCTGATTTCTAGAGCAAGGTTTTCAAACAGCCTTTTATGGACCCATGCTTCCTTTCTTCTAGTCCCATTGTATCTCCCTAATAAAACCATGGTCACTTATTATTGCTTATTTATTTATTGATATGCTGTAGCTTATAAGATTATATAGCCCTTGCATTGTAATAGTCTCTCTTAAAATAGCATTCATTCAAAAATGATCAAAGTACAGTTGATCCTTGAACAACATGGATTGGAGCTGCCTGAGTTCACTTATATGTGAATTTTCTCCCCGCTCTGCCACCTCCAAGGCAGCAAGAACAATTCTTTCTCTTCCTCCTCAGGTTATTCAGTGGGAAGATGATGAGGATGGAGATCTTTGTGATGATCTACTTTCACTTAATGAACAGTAAATATATTTTCCTCTTCCTTATGATTTTCTTATGAAAATGATAATTTTCTTTTCTACAGCTTACTTTATTGTAAGACTACAGTATATGATACAAGTAACATACAAAATATGTGTTAATCAACATTTATGTTATCAGTAAGGCGTCTGGTCAATAGTAGGCTATTAGTAATTAAATTTTGGGGAGTCAAAAGTTATAAGCAGTGAATTTTTGACTGTTCAGCATATCAATGCTCCTAACTCCCATATTTATTATCCAAGGGTCAACTGTAATAGATTAATATAAAAAACATCAAGCACTGCAAAGTGTACAAGGCAGTGGGAGCTGCCCACTTGCAGTCATCTCTCAGTCCCACCCCACAGAGGCAACTACTTTGAAAAAAAATTTTTTTTTTTTGACACAGAGTCTCGCTCTGTTGCCCAGGCTGGAGTGTAGTGCCATGATCTCGGCTCCTTTGTAGCCTCTGCCTCCTGGGTTCAAGCAATTCTCTTGCCTTAGCCTCTCTAATAGCTGGGATTACAGGTGTCCCCCCTCCCCCCACCCAGCTAATTTTTGTACTTTTAGTAGAGATGGGGTTTCACCATGTTGGCCAGGCTGGTCTTGAACTCCTGACCTCAAGTGATTCCCCCGCCTTGGCCTCCCAAACTGCTGGGATTATAGGCATGAGCCACCGTGCCCGGCCTGAAATTTTTGTAGCTGTTTCTGCGTATGATTATTGTTATTTACTGGTCTATCAACTATATAAATTATTTATTCTCTTTCTACTGTGATCATTTATCACTTATACTCTACTTCCCAATCCTTCTCTCTCCATTCTTTGAAAAGAGCTTTTTTCATGTTATAGTATTGAAGTGATTACATTATTATGAGTATCTGAATATCTTATACTATACTTCAGAGTCAAATAGAGTATCATGATTATGTTTTCTTTCTTCGACAGCTGTTGTTTTTCCTCATGTTTCCAATTGGCTTTGTTTCTTCCTGTGCACTGTTTGCTCTTAACACATTCTATATTATTCCAAATCTTTAAGGATATATCAAGCCCAGAAATCCCCTAATTCCTTCCTCTTTCCTGTCTTCCGTGTGACTTTTTTCTTTGTTGACTAATTCACCACGTAACAGCAATATCCTTGAGGGGAGTACTGTATCTATTCATCTGTATATATCTCTTGTCTGTCACCTTGTCTGACACGTACTGGACATTCATTAAATATTTGATGAATGCGTGAATGACTATACTTCTGTGGAGTGTTGAACAAATGAATTTAGGCTTTATGTGTTTGAGTGAAATTACTTTCAGATGTTAAGTATGAGAATACAAAATCTACTATATTAGTCTGTTCTCACACTGCTAATAAAGAGATACCCAAGACTGAATAATTTATAAAAGAAAGATACTTAATGGACTCACAGTTCCACATAATTGGGATGCCTTATAATCATGGCAGAAGGCAAAGGAGGAGCAAAGGCATGTCCTATATGGTGGCAGGCAAGAGAGCGTATGCAGGGGAACTGCCTTTTATAAACCATCAGATCTCATGAGACTTATTCACTATCATGAGAACAGCAAGGGAAAACCTGCCCCCATGATTCAATTACCTCCCACTTGGTCCCTTCCATGACATACGGGAATTATGGGAGCTACAATTCAAGATGAGATTTGGGTGGGGACACAGCCAAACCATATCATCCACCAATTTTAAATACACCAATTTTTTGCCATTTTTGCATTTTATTCTTGAGTTCACCATGTAAATATTCATATATTCCCAAGTATACCCTGAATTGAAACTGTAAGGTACATAGTCAAATATTGTCCACAACATAAAAATATTAGTTATGATCACTGAAGTCTAGATAAGAAATAGCTGTCATTTATTCAATAGTTTAACATACTATTTACTCACATAACTACTGTATACTTATTTATTATTACTGTCTTATATTTCTGCTTGGTGTGATTACTGATTATAAACCATGTGCAATTTCTACTGTAGTGTCTTTGCATTATTTGGTCCTTTTGCCTATAATTTTCTTTCCACTGTCTCTCATTGCCCCTTCTCTACAATACGCATGCCTAGATCATGCCTACTTTTCCTTCACAGTTTGGCTCAGTCATCCCTGACTAGGCCATTTCTCTTTATTTTATGCTCTCACGATCTCATGTGATGCATATCTCCATCATCTTCACTGTG
Source organism: Rhinopithecus roxellana (assembly GCF_007565055.1). Classification (NCBI taxonomy): domain Eukaryota; kingdom Metazoa; phylum Chordata; class Mammalia; order Primates; family Cercopithecidae; genus Rhinopithecus; species Rhinopithecus roxellana. The sequence continues at coordinate 72,920,554 of NC_044566.1, read as the reverse complement.
ATCCGAGTGATTCTTTGATTAATGACTGTCTCCCTCACTAGACTGTATGCTTCATAAGTGTGGGACCCTGTCTGGTTTTGCCTTCTGTTTCATCTCCAGCATTCTGCATGAAACATGGCACAAAGTTAGTGTTCAATTTTACCATGGGAAACCTTCCTCTATGATTTGATTTTTCTTGAATAAGGGTTCTATGACTTTGAATTTCTGGCAAATTTCTTTCTGAACATGTTTGTTGAAAGTTGACTTCTGGGCTGAGTGAAGGGCAAGGAGGGGAGAGTAAGATTGGAAATCCATATTTGTGAGTTTTTGAGAGATCCAGTTTATTTTATTAGTTTCTTAAAAAGATTAGTGTTTTCCAAAGTGGAGGTGCTTCCCATTGGATGTGGAAAAAATGACAACTTTTATTTATAATGAGTTTATTTTAAACATTTCATCTGTCATCATGAGTATTCAAATCTATCTAGATGAGTGAATTTTCTACATAACTAACACTTATTCCATTTAGCACAAAAATATGTTTCATATGTATTATTTTAAACAAAATATTTCCAGTACACCCACAGACCTATTTGCCTTCTTTGAAAGAACACACTGGCCTTAACCCGTTTCCACGTGACTCTGCCCTTGATATTAGAGAGTGAAATGTACTTATGATTGATTTTCATCAGGGTTGTACAATATATTGGTAGAGAAATGGGTTAGATGTGAAGACCTTAATTTTTTGTAATGTAAGAAATCAAATATTGAGTAAATGCTAAAATAACACATATAATAAGTATAGAGTAAAAAGAATAACAATACAAAGAACTTATGTATATTAACAACCCTATTTTAAAAACGGAATGTTTTAATAATTTCTAAAACCTGAAAGTGTCTCTTCCTAATCCTTCTCTTTCCCTTGACCCTTAGATACAACCATGATTGTGAATATTGTGTTCAGGATTGTCTTGCTTTTTTATGGCTTCAAAATATGTATTTGCAGCATAAATAATACAGTATTTAGTTTTGCATGCTTTTCATTGTTTACAAAAGGAGTCATCCTGTAAGCATTTGGCAACTTACTGTTTTTGGGCTCAATATTATGTTCATGAGATTATTCCTTGTAAGTGAATAGGGCTATCATTCATTCAATTTCGCTGATGTATAACATCCTGTTCTGAGACTACCCCACATTTATTTATCTATCCTTGTGGGTTGTTTTTAGGTTTGGCTCTTACAAATAGTATTGTTATGAATACGCTTTGTACATGTCCCCTGTACAAATGTGCAAGAGTTTATCTTGAGTATGAACCTAGAGTTGGAATTGTTGAGTCGTAGGTTGTATACATCTTAGGCTAGAAAAAGCCAAAATGTTCCCCAAAGTAATTGTACAAATTTATGCTCCCAGGAGCAGAGTTTAAACCTTTTAGTTGTTCTACGTCCTCTTTAGCACTTGATGTTGTCAAACGTTTAATTTTTGTTAATCTGGCATGTATGAAGCTGTATTTCATTATAGTTTTAATTTGCGTTTCCCTAATTACTAATGAGGCTGAGCATTTCCCCCACATATTTATAGGGTATTCAAATTATTGTTTCTGTGAAGTACCTGTTCCAATATTCTGTCCATTTTTGATTGACTTTTGTTGGCCTCTCATTATGTGTGGATCTGTAGTTCTTCATAGTATATTTCATTGAATTTAGGAGATTACTTATTGTAAGAGGTGCTGCTATTTTATTTACACTAAGAAAAAAAAAACACTAGCAATTAAATTGTGACAGTGTTGATTGTAAGATGCATCTTAATTAGATGTTAAATATGAAAGAAAAGTGCATTTTATAGTGATGAAATATTATATATTGGAATAGTAATCCTTTGCCAATTAAGTATATTTGAAAGTATAGTCTATCAATTTGTATTTTGTTTCTTTACTTTCTTTATATTGTCTCTTGATGCAAACTCATACTTAACATAGTCCAATTAAAAAAATAATTTCAACTTTATAGATTCATGGGTACATGCGCAGGTTTGTTACATGAGTATATTTTGTGATTCTGGGATTTGGGGTATGATTGATTCTGTCACCCAGGTACTGAGCAGAATACTCATATAGTCAAATTTTAAAATCTTTTTCTCTGTATTTTTTACATATTGTGTTTTAAGAACACTTCTCTGCCCTGAGATAATAACAATACTTTTTCAATATTTTCCTCTCTATGTTTTATGTGTTTGCCTCCCACATCTAAAATTTTGATTATCTGGAATTGATTTTGGATTTTGGTATGAAGAACCCTCCAGAGTAATATTAATAATTATTCCAGCATTAAAAAGTTCATCCTTTCTCAACTGATCTACAATTATATCTCAGCCTTGAATTAAGTGTCCATATATATGCACGGGTCTGTTTCTGGGCTTTTAAATCTGTTTCATTGGAATATTTGTTTATTCCACCACCATTACTATGCAGCTGAATGTTGATTTACCAGTAGCTAAAGAAGCTTAAACCTCAGTACCTCCTCACTTCAGCACCCCCCATTTGCATGAATGGTGAATCTAATATTTATAATTTTGTATTATTTTATGTAGAAGTATGCCCAAGTTACCTAAACTTCAGGCCGTATATAATCAGATGCCACCCTTACATGCAGTCTTGATTATTATAGTTTTATAATATTTTTTCATGTGTATTACATCAACTACCCCACTCCGTTCTTCTGAAATGTCTTGCCTACTCTTTGGCTTTTGCATTTCCATATGCATTTTGGAATCCATTTGTCAAGTTCCATAATTAAACTGCAGTAATTTTTAGTAAAATTACATTGCATCTCTAAATCAATTTGGAAACTATTGACATCTTTGCAATATTGAGTTCTTCAACCCATGAACATGGTGTCTATCCACTTTTTTTTTTAGCTCTTTAATGTTGTTCAGTAGAGTTTCATATTTTTGGTAAATATTTAGCATATTTTTATTAGTCTTATTTTTAGTACCTTATATTTTTGGGGGGATAGCAGAATGAATATCATTTTAAAAATCACATTTTCCAAATGTCATTGCTGGTAGACAGAAATTCAATTGATTTTTGAATACTGATTTTGTATTTAGCAGATTGGTTTAACTTTGTTATTAATTCTGTTTTTCTTTTTTTCTTTTGAGACGAAATCTCACTCTGTCTCCCAGGCTGGAGTGCAGTGGTGCAGTCTCAGCTGAATACAACCTCCGCCTCCTGGGTTCAAGTGATTCTCCTGCCTCAGCCTCCTGAGTAGCTGGGATTGTAGGTGCCCACCACCACGCCCGGCTAATTTTTATATTTTTGGTAGAGAAGGGGCTTCACCATGTTAGTCAGGCTGGTCTCGAACTCCTAACCTCGTGATCCACCGTAATTTTGTTTTCTTAAGCTGTCCTTGTAGGTTTCAGAATTGAAGTTATGCTGCCAATCTTATACATTGAATTAAGGAGTATTTCCCTTTTGCTCAACTCTGAGGTAGATTTTTGTAAGGCTGAAATTATTTGTTCCTTGAATATTTGGTAGAACTCGCTGGCAAAACCCTCTGTGTTTTCTGCATGGGAGGATTTTAAACTGATGATTCAAGATTTTTTTAAAAAGTTTTAAGATTATTAAAGTTTTTAATTTCCAGGAACTTTTCTAGGAATTTGTCAATCTTATCTAAGTTTTCAAATTTATTTGGCTTAGAGTTGTTTATAATATTCTTATTTTTTAAAAAATATCTACTGCATGTAGTTATATCTTCTTTTTTTATTCCTAAAAATGTGTGTTTGTGCCTTGTCTTTTTCTTGTTCAATACTGCTACTACTTTGTCAATATTGTTCTTTCCACAAATCCAGTTTTTGGTTTTGTTAGTAATCTCGATTGTATTAACTCTCTCAGTGATGAACTCCCAATTGGCCCAAATCCTGTTTCCCGAGCAGTGCTACAATGTCTACCCTAGAATATGTCTCCTTATGTATCCGTGTGGGGATGTACACTCTACATTCTATTCAAGAGTAGAATTTCTGGACCACAGGGAATGCATGTGTCTAGTCTGAGTAAGTAGTGCTGATTTATCTCACTAATCCTTTACCTGCAGTGGATGAGTGTTCCTGTGTCCCCACATCCCCACCGAATGCTTGGATTCATTTACCTTTCCCATTTTGGTGTTTTAATAGGTAGAAAGTAATAAGCGTTTTTAGAAAAAAAAGTTGTGCTCTTGGGTTACCATTTTTGGTACATTTTATCATGTGCAATTTGCCTTTTTGAAGTGTTCTTCTGTATTATTGCCTACTCACATATTTTGCCTGTTTTTTTTTTTTTTTTCCTATTATAGTTTCTGTCTTTTGCTCATTGACTTACAGGCATTTCTTAGGTATTCTATTTATTAGTATTTTTGCCAACTTTAGACATTGCAAATATCTTCTCCTATTTTGTTGGTTAATTATTAATTTTTCCCATGGTTTATTTTGCTGAACAGAAATATTTACATTTAATGTAATCGAATTAATCAATTCTTTTGTCTAATTGTTTATGCTTCTAAAGTTTTGTTTAAGAAGTCTTTCCCAACACTAGATTACAAAGAAAATCTGTTTTCTACAAGAAACTTTATCTTCTTACCTTTTATATTCATGTCTTTAATTCATCTAGAGTTTATCTCTGTATGTAGTGTTAGGAAAGTATCCAGTTTATTTTCCGTTATATAGCCACGCAGTTTTTCTAACAGTATGTACTAAACTGTCTGTTTTCCCCATTGATTTTTGATACCACATTTATTGCAAAATAGGTTCCTATCTATCTATGATTCTGTTTCTGAGTTTCTTGAACCCAAACCATATTGTTATTACTGTTTAAAGAGTGCCTTAAACAGTAATAAGGTCAAAAGTCAAACACTCTTTCTTAAAGGTCAACTTAACTATGCATAAATATTTACTTCTTCACCTAAATCTTAGGTTACATTTGTTGAGTGTCTCAGAAAATCCAAATGGAATTTCGATTTGGATTGCATTATGTTTATTGGTTAATTTGGGGGACATTGACTTCATCAAAATTAAAAATTTCCATTCAGACTACACATATCTTACAAAATACTCATATTCAGAATATACAAAGACAGAAGGATAATATCACAATGCCCTGAAAGGAAATAAAAAGCCACCCAGAGGCACAGAGAAGGTGCCCACAGCTGCACTGGCCAGCACCCCACCCCACGTCAATACCACCTCCCGTGCAACAGCACGAACCATCTGCTCCCTCTCAATGCCTGTGGATGTACCACAGAAGAAGGGAAGCTGGCAAGACCTCCAGTCTGCTGGGATCTTCAGGCTTCTTTCTTGTTTTCCAATTGTGGGGCACGGTCTAGGAAAGTTATGCAAATATGACTTGTTATTTTTAATTTCTTGAAAGAGTCTGAGGGTTTCCTGGGAGGTATGTTTACCTTTTTGAGGTGATGGCCGATTGGTGCTTATTGTCCTGTGTATTCAATGGATAAGGGGCCTCTGATGCTAACTATGAATGACTTGGCCCCTTGGTATGTTACTGATATTCTATACAAAGCCAGCAGCTCAAGTGGCTGTGCCCCTGCCCTCCAACACACGGTCCCTGGCTGGTTTTACTTGAGACAAACCTCTTTTACTTTAAAGAAGGTTTTTGTATTGGAGCTGAGACTTCTGATAGACTTGTGATAGAGAAATATTTGCTTTTGTTTGACTGATAGGATCTTGGCAAAGAAGGTTCATTTTACCAGTTGCTTTCTAATGTCCTAGCTTGGGAAGAGCAATAATCTCATTAATGAATTATCTCTTACTTACAAGACAAACTGGACTCATTTATTTCCTTAAAAAGATAGTGTCATTGATTAAAGATGGTCATTAATGACCACTAATAAATGCATCTGTTCACCATTCAAAGATGTTTGACATTTGCATTTAATGCTAGGAAGCAAAATAGACAGTTCTCTGGATAAATCATATGTCTCCAAGTTATCTTAAGGATGGCCTCACAGTTCTAAATGATAATGGTAAAAAGTATTTAAATACACCTGAATTGAATACACAGGTATAGAAATATCCACTTGTAACTTTTAAATTGAGAAGTGACGCTAACTGTTTGCTAAATTATATGCAGAACCTACTGCCAGTGATCATGCTATTGAGGATACAATTCACAAGCATGTTGATATCCAAGATAATGTGTCTGATTATAACAAAGCATTTAACTGAAACTCCACAGCCAAAATGGAATCTATCATGCCAATTCAGGAACCTAAAACCAAAGTCAAATGCTAATTTTTACAAAAAGGCATCAAAGTTTCATTTTCTAAAAGTCGACTGAACTGGGTTGGATTGAAACCCAAGCCTATGCATTATTAAAATAAGGGAATTGGGCTTCAAAAAAATCAGACTGAAGTTGAATCAGACTTCCGTATGTTCTCGATTATAGATAACAGGTTCCTCCTTTATAAGCTAAATTGGGGTTTTTGAGAGGGAATGGCAATTGTGCTATCAGACAATGAAATGGTGGGACTCAATGCGATTAGGCTTCGGTGGAAAGGCATAGATGTGCCGAGAATGACAACGTGCTCCCTGGCCCTCCTGTGGTGACCGTGAGTGGCCCTGCTTCCTTTACATGCCATCTATGTGTCCATCTGATAGTCTACAAGATAGTGTTGGCTGAATTCAGTTAGTCATTGTAGCCTGGCTGGGACTGACCATATGGAGGACAAAATCAGCTGGACTGACTGAGTCACAGGCCACTTATTTGGGGGCATAGAGCTACATCCTGCCGGTTGTAGTTTTCATGAATGGCCGAGGAAACATTTTGCAAATGATATGGCTCCAGAACCCCCACCGGCTGTGCTATCTTTTCCGGGTGAGCCTGATTGCTTTTGGCTCTACCCAGTGCAGTGTTTTCCATCAAATCAGTCTTTCCTCTGCGAGGGTATTTATTATGTGCCATTTTGAAAATAAAAGGGACGTGGAGCAATCATCCAGCAAAACCATAAAACATTTTATTATCCGAGACGGTGAGGGGACAGGTTTGACATACAACGCTGGGAGCGGTGATGGCCAAACAATGTGGTATTAAAGCGTGATTTAATGAGGCTTGGAGGATTTAGTTCAGTCAGAAAAGTTCCACTCTGTCTTGGGCAGAGGAGAAGCTGAGCTGGTGGTCAGCTGACCTAGCGGCCTCTCACCAGGTAGGCCTCAGCCGGCAGCCCCTGTTTGTTCAGATCCCAGACACCATTGTCAGGGAGACTTGAGTGCTGGAAACCTCTGACTGATTTAGTGGACCCCAAACATGGCACAGCTTCCCTGTTGCTTCTGTTTTGCAAGGCCAGCAGTTAATTCAACAAAAGCCTGAGTTCATTTCCCTCTATAGCCATTGACTGTCAGCTAAGAGCTGGTGGCCATCAACTTCATTAAAAAAAAAAAAAAAATCCCATTTCACTGAAATTGAGGGCCTTTGCCCCCCGACACATGGCTGCGTGCTGTCTCGAGAGCCTTTGCCCCCGACACATGGCAGTGTGCTGTATCGAGGGCCTTTGCCCCCCGACACATGGTAGCGTGCTGTCTCGAGAGCCTTTGCCCCCCGACACATGGCAGCGTGCTCTCTCGAGGGCTTTTGTCCCTGACACATGGCAGTGTGCTCTCTCGGGCAACACTTTTTGTTTCTCACTTTTCCAGGGGAAAAACTCATTAGCAGATAGTGGCTGATCATCAAGTCATTGCATGTAATCATACACATCATTCTGATCCAGCTGAACTAAATCCACAGTTATACTTCATTATTGTGTTGGCAGAACCTCAGCCTTTGAGTTATGAACTAAGACATTCATGGACAAGTTCAAGCATCCTTTTCTTATCTTCTTCATTGAGGTAGATGTGTTCATTGAATATTTATCTAGTATGCTGGGTTCCATGGGGACTTAATGGAGCGTGGAAGAGTTGAAAGCCCTCTGACTGTCCCAAAGGGGCTGATGATCTAGAAGGTGAGATGGGGCACACATAAAGAGATAGATAACGTTGCACTGTTACATAACCTACGGGCTTTGGGGGAGATGGCCTTGGCCTAAGATAATATGGTAGTTATCAGGTGACACTGTGTCACAGAAGCTTTTATAAAGATAAAGGTTTAGGTTCCCCATACCAGAGACCTTGACTCAACTGATCTGTGGCAAGGCCTGGGCAGCAGTACTTGGAAAATCAGCCTGGGTGATTCCAGTGTGTGGCTAGAGCTGAGAACCACTCGTCTGGGAGAGAGATGGCTTGGTTTTTGTTTTGTTTTGTTTTTTAAAATTTAGGTTCTACTCTGGATTTTGTCCCTCTCCAGGTAAATAGGTGCTTCCTGGATACATCTTAATTATTGCCTCAGTATCTCTCTATAACAATCTCTTTACAAATCTGTTCATCCAGCAAGCCTGGGAACCTCTCTGAGGGAAAGGACAGAGTTCTTATCATCCTTTTAGTCTCAGAACTTGGCACAAAGAAGATGCCCCATGAATGTTTGTTGAATGAAGGAGTGAAGGAATGGACTGATTGACCTTGAACATGATACATAAACTCTCTCTACTTTGGAGCTTTTGTTTCCTGGTTCATAAAGACAAAGGGAAGGAGAGATTTTGCTCTCTCTCCTTTACCTTATGAACATTCTGGGCACAGCTATATCAGAGGTAGACGCCTTCCCCTGATGATTTTGAAGCCCTTTTAGAATAAAGGTGCAATGCAAATTCTGGGCATTCTCATGGATAATTGACCCTGTAGTAGTACTTTTGTTCTCCCAGTTTGTATCGAGACACAGGTGAATTTTGATGAACTTATAGAAGCACTGCTGCTGGTACAATGGTCTACTAATGTCATCTAAATGAGATGGCTGACTTTTAAAATATTTGTAATATAGTTAGGGCCCAGAATGTGAGAAGGAAATAGCAGCCCAAGAGGGTAGTCACAAGGCCCTAGTAATGACCCAGGAGTGGGAGCTGGGGGCTGGTGGTCTCCCCGCAGTCCTACTGTCTCATTGACATCATTGACCTGTAAGTCATTCCTCTTTTATTAAAATGGTCTTTTCAAATCCTATTTGCCAATGCATTTATTTATTTGATGGGGAGGGGTTCAGGGGTGAGGAGGCTAGTGTTTCCAAGAACATGTTTAAGAGACCTGTGGTTAGAAGTCATCTACAGTGACAAATTAACCATTGATGTCTTTTTTTTTCTTCTTCTATGAATTAGTTTAACTGCATTTACAAGTATCTCTCACGGTTTTGCCTTACCACAGCCTTTAGTGTGATAAAAATTAGCACTCAAATTCTAAGCCACATATACCAGATTACAGGAAGCCTTCTGCTTCTCAGAAAACACATTGGACATTTAGGTGCTGTAAATATTGTGCTATGGGTTTCTGAAGTCCAGGCTTCATTTGTTGATTTGGGGTTTAGAGCCCAGAGATGAGCCTCTTGCAATGTCTTCATCTCATCTCTGCTCTCTGAAGGCTGAGCTGAGGGCTGACCGCCCTCGGCTCACTGAGAAGGAGCTGGCCTTATGCCTTATATTTAATTAGCAGATTTTCTCCTTTGAGATCAAAATGCCCTTTAAAAAATTTTCAGGTGAGAAAACTAAGGTCCAAGGGCATCAAAGGTCACCCTTTAAGTTTTTTTTTGTCTCTCTAGAGTGCGTCTTTTCCCGTGGTGCCTCTTGCCTATTTATTTTGGAATAAAAAACATGAATTCAGACTGCCATTTGGGAAATCAGTATTATTTAAAGGTGAATTAAACATTCCTCTCTTCTAAAACTACTCTGGGGAGAGAACAAAGGAAATGTCACATGATAGTGGTTAACACAGAGGTATTTTTTCGCCCTTTTTTCCTGGTGTAATGGTAAGCGTGTCATGATGAAGGCAGGTTTCGTCAAGACAGCTGGACATAATCAGGACAGTAATTTCAAGGACTTCAGTGTGAGCTGTGTGGTTAGACGGACGTCAGTACCCCAAAGCATCAGGCTGGAGTCAGTCCTAATGTCACGGCACTTCAACTTCTACCTTTAGAGCAGGGTGATTCTGCATGTCACATCTTGAATTTAAATGAATGTGAAGCTCTGTTGGCAAAACCTCACTCCTCTTTGCAGCCACAGCTGGGCAGCCACCAGAGAGTTTTCAGGCTAGACATGTTTTTCCCCAACATCTGTCAGCTTAGCTAAATCAGAGCTCCAAATGAACAGTGTAATACCTAAGATCATTATCTGGATTTGTGACACCCCTTCTTACTTCTCTCTGGAGATTTGGGATTCGAAATGAAAAACAACATTTGTAAGGGATCAGGAGGGGGAGGATTTTCATCTTTATTATTACTACTAAGTAATAATACATTTTCATTAACATGGTTTTAATAGTATGAAACAAGAGAAATGAAACATGCCCTCTCCACATCAACATGTTCCCCGGCGCCTTTTGCTTAAGGTACTGTATCTGCAACTCATTCAATCCAAGATAAGCCTATTAATTAAGCTTGAGTCTACAGGTGCGGTCTACACAGCTGTAATTTTCTGCTCTGAGCTAATGGAAAATTTGCAGATGGTCTAGGGGTTTAGCATGCTTTTGCATCAAAAAGATGTGGTCTGTGCTCCAGGTGGAAGGAGAGAGTTAATCCACTAATCAAGTCAACAAATATTTATTGAGTGCTACTTGATGCTCAGCTAGGTGCTAGTATTGTAGGGGATCCATGATGAGGAGAGCTTTCACTTTTAATGAGGAAACATGACTCACATTCAAAAGCAGCCTGGCATTGTGGACAGAGCACAGCATCTGGAATGAGGCCGACCTGGTTTAGAAATCCAGGTCCACAGCTTAAAAGTGGTATGATCTTGGAAATTTCCATTTCACATTAAAGATACCTCTTTTCCTTATATTAAAATAGGATATTAGTACCTTTAGGATTGTTGGAAGCATTAGCAATAACATTTGTAGAGGAACTGGCATGTTGGAGACACTCCAGAAATATTATTCTAAGATGCTATATCATATAGCATGTTATAATTTAGCCCTTAATAATAGTTTTATAAAGGCTCAGAGGCTAGAGAGAACAGTGCCAGTCAGAATAGATGGGTAACCACTGAGCATAACTAAGGTAGCACTTGGAAATGAGAGAATCAAATTCCCGGAAGGGAACTTATAGGTTAATTGGCCCAATCAAGTCATTCAAGTACAGAAACAGAGGATTAAATAAGTCCACTTATCCAAACAACTCAATATTACTGGGAGCAGGTGCTGGGTTGGACTACACATATGACCCTACTTTGGGAGATGGTGCTATATAGTATGGTGGTTCCCAAGCCTGGTGGAATATCAGGATATCTTGTGATCTTTTTAAAAAATTGACTTTCAAGTGAGCCTGATTCAGGAGAGGAGTGAGGCTCAGGAATATGTCTTTTTCAGTGAGTTCCTGCCAGCAGATCCACCCACTGATGTAGCATAAAGAGCCTTGAACTAGGAATCTTAGTCCCAGCACTTCCCCTGTTTGGCTGTGTGACTTGGGCAAGCCAACCTTTCTATTCTTTGTTGTCTCATCTGTCTCTTGAAGGGATTGCCTTTGTTGAGATTCTGGTCACCTCCATCTCTCATAATTACTCCATTACACCATTTCAGCTCAAACTGAAATTGAAGTTTGAAAAGGATCAGGCTTGGAGATAAGGAGAAGGCTAGCATTAGTGATATAGGGAAGGTGAGACTGAGTGTAGCCTGGCTGGGGAGATTTCCTATAGGGAAGGAGAGGAAGACTTTTGGCCACATTGATGGAGGAGGTTTTTAGTATACAGAATTCTGCGGGGTGGATATGGGTTTTAGGCATTGTTTTATAGAGCAGCACTTCCCAATGGTGTTTTATTTTATTTTTAAAATTAAAAAAAAATTTTTTTTTAACAACTGGGCCTTTGAGGTGCTCTAAAAGAGATCTTGGTGTCAGTAGGTTTGGGAGATGCTGCATACATGTACTCTCCATGGTCTAGGAGATTTGTGATGCATATTGAGGGCTCTGAGAAGTCTGATAAACCTCACTGAGTCTGGAATGGATTTTTTTTTTGTTTTTTGTTATTTTTACTAATTTACTTTTTCATACAGCACTTAAAAAACAACTATTAATGAATGTTCCAACAACTATTATTTAACATATTTGGAAAACACTTAGAAATGACAGAATCAAATTTCCGGACATGTGACACTTACAGAAAACAAGGAGTCATAGTAAGTTCTGTGCTCAGTTTTAGAGAAACCAGGGGGAAAAGGTCATTTGAAAGGATGCTTAAGGAGAACAGGAAATGAACTGGAATTTCTCAGCTTATAAAAAGAAGCCTTATGCACTACATTTTTAGTTTTACGAATTGGTATAATGAGGGATATGATTGATTGATCTTCATATTCACTGAGCATAAAGCCAGAATAAATGGGCTTAAAAGTCAGGTCAAGAGATTTAGAAGTAGGAAAAAGGAAATCTTTCTGATAAAGGATATAAACTAGAGTAGTTGATCTAGGTAAATTATGTAATTTCCAAAATCTCATTCATTGTCAGTAATAAAATCAGGAGGATAGACTAAATAACAAATCAAGTTCCCTGTACCTTCTTGCCTATCTTTTGATATTCGGGGACCCATGTACCTACGTGGGAATCACAGAGCACCCCTGCAGTCTAAACAGAGATCCAGCAGCCTATAAACCTTAGATTTGGAAAGAACTCAACATCTGGTCCAACTTTCTACCAAAGTAGGAGTATTTTCTGCAGGACTTCTGCCCTGTGGACTTCAGGAATATGCTGGGAACAAGTCCAGTGCTTGGGAAATCATTACTTTTCTAGGCAGCTCATTTCGTTTATGGATGGCTTTAATTGTTACAAAGGCAACCTAGTTATTTGTGTTGGACCTGCACAAAATACGCTTGTTATTATTTTTTCCCCAATGGTATAACCATTTAAATGTTTGGAGATGAATGTTGTATGTGCACTAATATTTCTCTAAGACAAGTAGTCCAAGCTTTTTAGCCATTTCTCCAAACATGTGGTCTCTAGAACCTTCACCATTGTCTGTAAGTTTTCCAGTTTGAGAATGTGCTTACAACACCATATCTAGAAATAGAGAATACGGTTGATCATCATGAACCACACCTGGGTTATAACCTCTTTTGATCTAAGCAGAATCTTAATGCAGAGAAGCCATATGTGCAGGGCAAGTCCCTCAGAGTTCATATTCTGAGCCATAAGACAAGTCCAGTATGTCCAGAGGGCTGGGCTGGCAGATCCATTTGGTCTATTTACATATAGGATCAAGAGGCCACAGAAAGAAAGCCACCGTAATGTGAAAAAAAGTTGATGACCACCAGTGTGGCAGGATAATGGACTCTCAGGAAAGGGCACTGTGGGTGGGATTTAGCAGTTAGAAAAGGTTGAAGCTATAATTTCTCTAAGTCATCAAATGTAATAGCCAAAGCTGCTTTGTCAACAATATTAATGGGGTGAAAGGTGGAGATTCAGGAGGTGTCACAGCAGCCTCTGTGAAACATCTTCCCAGAAGTTACACAACCATTACTAGGAATGGGAGAGGAGGTCTCAAGGGGAGTGTATTTGAGACATCACTTTAAGACAACTTAGTTCCTTAAAGAAACACTGCTTCATGACTTACTGGGACCACCCCTTATTCCCTAAGACCTCACTAGCCTGGAGATATGGACCAGATTTTATTCATTTGTTCAGTTCTTTCCTATTTCCAATAAAAAATTGCATTAGTTTTTGTTTAGCAATCATGTCACATAGTTGATAAAAACACTTTTTTTCACACAAACCACTATTAATTAAATTCTCTCACCTAGTAAATTCTTTGAGCCAAAATGCAGAATTTTACATTTGTTCTAGCTACATTTAATTTTATTTGTATGACTTTATTGATGTTTAATTTTTTTTTTCAAAAGTATTCCTCTTATCTTGGTGTCATCTTCACTTTTGATGAGTAAGCCTTCAGTTTCTGCCTCAAAGCCTTGGAACATGCCCATAAAGGGATCAGGGAGAGAAAGTTCTGTGGTGTGGTATTAGAGACTTCCTTTGAGTAAGACATCAGCCCTTTAATAAACTTTTTGAGTAAAATGTCCAGCTAGCTATTCATTCACAGAGTAGGACTGTTTTCCAGCCTGTGCTTCTCCATCTTGGCTCACAGAGTAATCAAGAAGGACAATCAAAATGGTTTACTGAAATCAAGATACATTATGCAATGGCTTGATTTTTTTCTTTCTAGTCGATATTGGTAGGAATTGGGGCTTGACGTGAAACTGAAAGTGTACCCTACCAGACAAAGATGTTGCTTCTGGGTTATATAGGACTTGCCCTTCCAGTCACAGGCATATCTGGGGGTTCATTGTGTAATAAGCAACATCTGCCTTTGACAGCATCAAGTTCAAATTATTTAAGCAGTGTACAAGGCCTTAGCTGGCTTACATTTTCAGCTTTATTTTTCTTTGTGTTCTCCTCCTGCTCCAGTTTTCTTAATGGGTCACACTCTTTCAGCTGCTGACTATTGACACCCTGTTTCCACTTCCTGGACACTCTGCTTCCTTTACTCTGTTTCACTAGCTCTTACTCATTCTTTAGCTTAAATCTAACTTCCTTGAGTCAGCCAATCCCAGTCCTCCAAGGCTGGATTAAATGTCCTTCCCATGCACTCTCTTCCATACTGGGCTTACCCCTGTGACGGCACCTGCCGCTCAGGTATCTTTGCCTATGGACTTTTTTTCTTCCCACTTGGTCATAAACTCCTTGACAGCAGAGACTGTGTCTAGTACTTAGCAGGTTCTCAATACATCAATTCAAGAATTACCAGCTGTGAGATCATAGGACACTCTGATAATTAGAGGACTCTGAAAGATCTTAAGATCCTTTGTCAAAATTTGGACTATGACTTTGAACAAGTCATTGCCTTTTGGGGCTTTAGTTTCTTTATCTGTGAAATGAAGATGATCTCTAAGGATCTAGGCTAATGCAAAGAGCATTAAACTGGAAGCAAGTAGCCTTGACCTGGATCTAAGGGAGTAACTTGGGAAAGGCGTTTAATCCATTCACTTTTCTGAGTCTCAGTTTGTTAGATTAAGAGGCTGAACTGTGTATAGTGTATGAACATGGAGTAAAGTCAGAGACAGATGGGATGCTGTTAAGCAAGTTACTTTGTGCCTCAGTTTCCTTATTTACAACTTCTCAATACTTGGTGGTATGGTTTTGCTGTGTCCCCACCCAAATCCCATGTGTAATTGTAGCTCCCATAATCCCCAGGTATTGTGGGAGGGATCTGGTAGGAGGTAATTAAATCATAGGAGCAGGTTTTTCTGTGATGTTCTTATGATAGTTAGTAAGTCTCACGAAATCTGATGGTTTTATAAAGGGCAGTTCTCCTACACATGCTGTCTTGCCTGCCACCATGTAAGATGTGCCTTTGCTCCTCCTTCACCTTCTGCCATGATTGTGAGGCCTCCCCAGCCATTTGGAACTGTAAGTCCATTAAACTTTGTTTTTTTTTAAATAAATTACCCAGTCTCAGGTATTTCTTCATAGAAGTATGGGAAAGGACTAATATACTTGGTGGCATTCTAGTGAGGACTAGATGAGCTAACTTCAGCAACTGGTGAAAAGATAAAAATAGGTTGAATATCTACTATATGTTAAGTGCATTCATAATGTCATAGCATTTTATCCTCTTAACTGATATGGTAGGTTTTGTAATCTCCATTTTATGGAAGGAAAAAATAACTCAAGGTCACACTGCTCGTAAATGGCAGAACTGGATTCTCAATATGATTCCAAGCCCATGCCAGTCCCATTTTACTCTGCTGCCCCTGCTTTGTTCAGCACCCGACTTGAGACCCGGCACAAAGGCTCTCTGCACCACTCCAGGTCTAAGTCTGGCTCTAGGACTGGCGCTAAGATGAGGCTCTCTGGCCTGCGGATGGAGCAAGGTCTGGCTGGAGCCTGCTGGTGCTGTTGGCATGCTGGCTTGAAGCCCTGCTCACGCACTCTCTCTGGAGTGGGAGGAGCAGGCACAGAGGCATCCAGGCAGCGTGCATGGTTTATAAAAAGCCATCAGGAGCACCGTCCTGGGACTGCAGTCATTTATCCGCACTTTTTCCTTGTAAAATGTTACTGACTGTTTTACAGCAAGGGCAGTTTATCCTGAATAGGATGTACAGGCATTCAATTCACCTCTACTTTTTGCCAACTCTGCTTTTTTCCCCCTTGCTTGTGAAGTTATATATGGTACTGAGAGAGGAAGCCATTTTCTATCTGAGGGAAAAAAAGAGCTGACGGCTTTAAAGAGAAACCTTCCATCATAGGAAAGAACATTTGGTTGAAGAGATAATGCCTTTGTTTTTAAAAATGGAATCCTGCATCAGTGGTATTACAGTCTTCTAAAATTGGCCCCCTCTTCCGGTCAGATGCTAAGAGCTTTACCAAGATGAGCGGTATCGGTGTACTTTTCTAGGGTAAAATGGAGGATAGATATGATCAGCTCCATTTTTCAAATGGGAAAATTGAAGCTCAAAGAGGTTAAATCTCTTGTTTAAGACCACAATGGAAGGCTGCTGGAGCAAGCAATTTGCCCCAGCCGCTAGGTTAATGGAAGGGGCAGGGGAAGAGAAAAACTCCTCTGAGCCAGGTGGCCCTGCTCTTCCACCTCTTCCCGCCACTGTCTCATGTACTTCCTCCCTAGTTTGTGAAACTGATATTGTAGTGCTCAATTTGCACATGAGGCTTGAGTTTCTGTGACACTAAGCAATTGGCTGAAAGTCACACTTAGTTATTGCAAAGCAGGTCTCAAACCTAAACCTTCTGAGTCTGAGCTTGTTGCCTCCCCAGACCTTCCAGCTGCCTTCATTAGTATCCGCCACTCGCCTGCCCTGGCTTTTGCAGAGAATCTAAATATAATGGATTGCCGCTGCAGAATGCCAGGATATTTTAATTTATGGAAAAGAATAACGGGGTTCAGGTGAACGCCCCTGCGGTACATTCTCTGTGGAATGAGGCTTAGCTTTATTGTCCTTTCACTTCCCGTTCGTTCTAGCTAAAGTGATTCCATAATGACATATAAACCCGAACATGAGTAATTGATGGCAGCCTCAGGATCTTGAGCAGGATAAAACCAGACTGACTAGAATCTCCAGGGTGAAGAATTAACATTTATTGGTTTAGTGAAATGAATTTATGTCCCAATAAAGCCAGTTACGGACTAGACAGTGATTTAATGAGGTGCCTTTTGTAAAAAGAACAAATATGAACTTCTGGGCCTGGGTTAGATTGTAACTAATATGTCACCCACCAACCAGTTTTATAGATATGTTCAGAAAAATCTATGATATTCCCTTAATTCATGAAATTTGTGTTTTAACCCATTCTGTCTAGACGGTTGAAAGTTGAAGGGGAATAGAATCAGCATCTCTGGAATCGTGAATGGTACATTTGTTCATCACTCTGCAAAATCAGAACTCCAAGTGCTCCTGGAAGCTTGAAGAATAAAGATTAGGACAAATGCCACTATAAAAGAAAAATTCTGAATCTAGATAGTAAGATGCCTTTTAGGTCTAAGGTGACCTAGGTCTGCAGAAAAGGGAGGAGGGGCAGAGGGAATAAAAATCTTTGGTACCTTTCCTGGGGTGGAGCTGTAGGCAGAAGAGGACATCCTTGCCTATGATCCCTTGGTCATTGGACAGCCCACAGCTGCCACTACAAGCCATGTCAATCCCTGCCTGCCACTGCTTTCTTTGCTTCTTCATGGAAAGAACTGAGGAATTGGTTGTCTTTTTTTTCTTTTTTCTTTCTTTTCTTTCTTTCTTTCTTTTTTTTTTTTTTTTTTTTTTTTTTTGAGAAGGAGTTTCACTCTTGTTGCCCAGGCTGGAGTGCAATGGCATGATCTCGGCTCACAGCAACCTCTGCCTCCCAGGTTCAAGTGATTCTCCTGCCTCAGCTTCCTGAGTAGCTGGGATTACAGGCATGTGCCACCATGCCTGGCTAATTTTGCATTTTTAGTAGAGGCAGGGTTTCTCCACGTTGGTCAGGCTGGTCTCAAACTCCCGACCTCAGGTTATCCGCCTGCCATGGCCTCCCAAAATGCTGGGATTACAGGCGTGAGCCATCAGTTGTTTTTAATAATAAAATGCTCAGGCCAACAACCTCAGAGTCATCCTGGAGTCTTCACTTTCTTTTGTATCCCGTATCTAATTCATTAGAATATTCCATAGGCTCTACTATCAAAATATTTCCAGAATCAGGCCACTTTTCACCATCTCTGCCATTATCTCCCTAGTTCAGACACTATCCTCTTTTTGCCTGGGTAAGTTCAGTAGCATCCTCATTGATCTTTCTGCTTCTGTTTCTGATTCTCCACCCAACCTACACATACATATATAATCTGGTCTTAACATAGCAGCCAGAGGGAGATGCTTTTAATATAAAGCCAGATCCTGCCTCTGGTCTGCTTCAATCTGCCAGTGGCTTCCCATTTCACCCAGAGGAAGGCGAAATCCTTTATAATGGCCAACAATGCCCTACACTATCAGGCCCTCTCCCACCCACTCCCACCCTCTGACCTTAGCCCCTATTGCCCCTTCCCTGGCCCATTTGGTCTTGCTGTTTCTTGAAGGCAGCAAGCACATTCACCTTAGTGTTTCTGCCTGCATTACTCTTCTAGATATCCATGTGACACACTCCCTTACCAGGGGCAAGTGTTTTGCTCAGTCTCACCTTCTTGATTAAGTTCACTCTGACTACCCTATTTAAAACTGTAACCAATCCCCAACCTCCTAGTTATCTTGACCCTGTTATCCTGCTCTATTTTATTCAGAGCTCTTATCACTTTGCAACCTGCTATCTAACTCACTGACTTATTATGTTTTTAACTGACCCCATCATTAGTATAGAAGCTCTGCAAGGATTCAAATCTGCCTGTTTTGTTTATGAATGCAGCCCAGGTGTCTATGATGGTGCCTGGCATATAGGAAGTGCTCAGTAAGTGTTTGTTGAACGAATGAATGAATGAATGAACGTATGAGTAAGAAGTCTGCTGAAAGCCATCCTAAAATAGATTTAATTCTGAGGTAAGAAGCAGGACTAATTCAATTTTGTTCTCATACTCTGATCTTTTTTGTACCCTGATTTTTAATATTTGTTTCGTTTTTAACTCTGGAAAATAAGATACATCAAATTGAATGGAAGCTGTATAAACTTTTGAGATCTGTGGGAAAAAAATTCAACCAGATGAATAGGATTTTTAGGATTTTTATTTCAATAATTACTGTTGAGTTTTATCTCATTGGATCATATTAGAAATTTTGAAATTTGAAACTAAGTGAAACAACATTAGGAAAAATGCAACCTTTTGAAATGTCACCATTGACACTGACAAAATATTTGAGCACACACTGGGTGCAGAGCACTGGGAAAAAACACAAAATCCATTAAATGTGTGGCACACACATCTGTGCTGCTGTGAGGCCAGATGTTCGAGTTGTGGAAGTTTTATGTTCCCAGTACTGCTAAAGAAGGATGTCAGATTTCATGCATTTAAATTAAGTTTGTGAGGAGTGGCTGGCAAGTGTAAAATGTGGTCAACAGTGAATACAGCAGAAAGCAGTTTGGTTCAAGTAGAAATATTCCATCGTGCTGCTTGGAATGGTTTAAAAAATTATACTTTATTAGGCAAAACCTAGACCATGGTTTGTCACCCTAATTCACATTCCATAGCATTGTGCAGCTTACAAAGCACTTGCTTATAATAGATCATCTCAAGTGTACAGTTTCTGAGAAAAAATTTGCCAAAATCATTATCTCTCCTGGCACAGTGAGTATGTAGAGTTTGGTTTTGCAGCTTGAGGCAAATGTTCAATGTAGCCTGGGTGAAGAGGAGCCACCAGGAGGAGCCTCCAATTGTGCAGCAGGCAGCCAGACAGCCATGAGTGGCGCTGTGATTGAGAGCACAGACTCCACAGCCAGCCTGCTGGTTTCAAAGTCAGTCTTGCTTCCTACTTGCTGTGCTGCTGTGAGGCCAGATGTTCTTGGTGCCTCGGTTTCATCATCTGTAAAATGGGGTTAGTAACAGTAACTCTTTGTAGGGTTATTAAGATAATTAAACATGTTTATAAACAGGGTGTGCTTAGAACAATTTCTGGCACCTGCAAAGACTCTTATACAAGTTAGCTGCTATTATTAATAAGGAATAGCAAAAGGACTTGCTTGTCCCTCACCTCTCCCCAAATTTTCTGGTCAGAGGTTAGTGTGTTGAAAAATTTCTCTTCGGAGTCACTCCTTTGGAGATTATATACATTATATATATATACAATATATATAAGTATATTCTTGTAAAGTTCTATCTCTCAAAAATGTTAAGAAATATATATAACATATGTAAACATATATAAACATATATATATTTCTTAACATTTTTGAGAGCTAGAACCTTACAAGAATCAGATGAAAACAGTGAACTCTTTCTTTAGAACAACGTGCATATTCACATGTAGAGTCAATTTTGCCCGTAATTTTAGGGAACTTGTAAATTCCTGAAGTGCACATCAAGAATCTCTAGGTTAGGATATTGTGTTTCCAGAAGACCCAGATTAAATGACCTCTTGTTGCGCCATCACATTAAGCTGTCGATGCCTAAGACCACATTCAGGTGAGTTATGTGACCTGTCACAGCTAGAACATGGAGCACTGGACGGGCAGACTGGAGGGCATTCTGACATGTCCCCTGAGGGATATTCAGGAAGCAACTTGATGTAGATAGACAAGATGCAGACAGTGGAACAGGTGTCTCCAGGGATGAGCTTTCCCAGCGTAATCCCTCTCCTGGGGCTCCTATCCGCCCGACCTTCCAGCTGCTTAGCTCTCCACAGAAGCCAGAGTAAATCTAATATGCTCTCCCCTTCTGCTTCCTCCCATGCTCTCAAAGTCATTTCTCTCTGGGGATAGTGAGCTGCTGAGAAGCCTGGAAAGGGAGAGAGACTTCCCAGTGAAAATGAAGATGGTCTGAGTGGATCATAGCCAGGCCCGGAGAGTGATCTGACAAAGGAGCTATACCATAGAAGCAGAGCTGCGTAATTGGTTGTCAATATATGTATTTCAAAACACAGTCTTCAGGTATCCCAGCTTCCCAGGGAGATAAAAAAGAATCTTTCAGTGTGAAAGCTCGTTATATCTCAGGGAGAGCATGCTGGTGCTTCCCAAGGACAGAGCAAGGAGGTAGAGTCACTAGAGCTGCAGGATGTGGGATTTTTTTGATGCCACCTCCCACTTCAGTTGGAGGGGTCTTTAGACTTCTGTTTTGTGTCCTTTCCTCTTCTGCAGCTCCCCAGGTAGGGCAGGATGGCCCAATGATTGGTGTTTGGCTTGTGGACGTAGCAACCCCGCAGTTTGGGCACAGATCTGCTCTGTGAAGGAAAATGCTGATTCTCCATGTTTTCTCTGCGGCTAAAAGAGGATAATAAAATCTTCTTTCTTCCTCTTGGGGACTTGGAGAAGATTAATCTATGCTTCCTATGAAGTGTTTTAAGCTCTGGCACAGGAAGGTGCTAAGCATTATTTCTAAAGTTTGTTTCTTTAACCCATCCTGTGAAGTAGAGATCTTTATTAATTGGAGTCTCGTTCATCAGAGTCTGGTGGTATGCCTCCCATTCTCCAAAGTGAAATGGCTATAGGGTGGTGGTGGTAGTAGGGGGTTGAGGATGGGAATATCAATCAATTTAATTGGTTTACTTCAAATGGGAGGGCTTTCTATGAACCGTGGGTGAATTCATCCGACGGGTAGAGCCAATGCTACCCAGGCCAGCATGGGCAGGGCTCCTCTGATGCCTCTCATCTAAGGAGCTGAGGAGGATGGAATTACGATTGAGATCCAGGCAACCAGAAACCCCAAGATGAGAGTTTCCACATGGCTTGGGGAAGGCATAGAGACAGACCTGGGCACTGGGCTTGGAATAGTCAGTTACTCTACTTGGCCAGACCAATTGTTCAAACTCAGAAGTGGGCTCAGGAGTGGAGCACCTGTGCCTCCCAGGGTGTCCCAGCATGGGATGAAGGTCAGTGAGGGACTGTCTCTTCATGGGTTGCTTCTGGGATGGCTTTCCACACCTCCAGAGTGAAGTATAATCAGATATCCATCCTGAACAGAGAACAAAGTTAGTCTTGAATCAAGAAATGTTCTTTAGTTTATTCACTTAATAAATATTTATTGGACATCTACAATGAGTCATAGTTTTAAGTATAAGGGATACAGCTGTGATTAAGACGGTCAAGGTCCCTGTTCCCAAGGAGCTTACATTCTAGCAGGAAAGACAGTCAATAAACAAGTAAACAAATTCCTCTATGTATGTACACCAGAATGCAAGCTCTGCAAGGGCAGGCTTTCAGAAAAACCTATTTTGTTCATTGTTGTATTCCCAGCACCCAAAATAAGCCCTGATCACTAGATATTAGGTGCTTAGTAAGTATTTGCTGAATAAATAATAGAAATGATAATTTCAGATTGCAGTAAGTACAATGAAGGGAATGAATCAGAGTGTGGGTGGGAGATGGAGATGCAGATGGAAAAATGAGTAAGAGCTGGACGAATATAAGGTCTTGCAGGCATTGGTAAGAGTTTGGGAAAGAGCAATGAGTTCTAAGTATGAGAAATATGCGATGAAGCTTATATTTTACAAAGATCATCCTGACTGCTGACGGAGAACAGATGGGGAAGTGGAGCGAGTGGAAACAGGGGAGCCAGGGAGGAAGCTGTTTTATTGGTCCAGACCAGAGGTGCTGATGTTTTGCCCCAGGCAGGAAGCCAGGGAGTTGGTGGTGGGAAGCAGGCCAGGTTCCAGTTGTGTTCTGAGGATAGCACTAGTGGTATTTGTTAATGGCTTGAATGTGGGGATCAGAGAGAGAGAGAAAAGTCCAAGATGACCCTGGGGGTTTTGGCTCAAGCCAATAGATATATGACAGAGTTGTTAACAGAGGGGTGAACACTGGAGCTTCTGGAAGGCTGGCCCCAGAGGTGGGTGAGATTGGTCAGGGAGGGAGGGTGAAGCCCTAAAGGTTGTTTTCCTGGGATGTGTCTTGAACACCTGGACATTTTGGCCAGACTTGTGGAGGGGTTTGCACATCGTAAGAATGAGAGAGATCAAAGCTTTAGAGTCATCGATTTAAAAAAAAGATATTTAGCTTTCCGCGCTACCTACGGAGAGGTCCATACGGCGTTGTTCTGGATTCCCGTCGTAACTTAAAGGGAAACTTTTCACAATGTCTGGAGCCCTTGATGTAAAAAAAAAAAAAAAAAAGATATTTAGATACTAAAAGATTGTAAAAGTACCAAGTTGGTGGTTTTAACTGTTTTTCTCCACTTTTAAAGGCAAGGAATCTTTTGTTTTGTTTTGTTTTTCTTTCTCTCTTTCTCTCTTTCTCTCTTCTCTTTCTCTCTCTCTTTCTCTCTCTCTTTCTCTCTTTCTCTCTCTCTTTCTTTCCTTCCTTCCTTCCTTCCTTCCTTCCTTCCTTCCTTCCTTCCTTCCTTCCCTCCCTCCCTCCCTCCCTCCCTCCCTCCCTCCCTCCCTCTTTCTTTCTTTCTTTCTTTCTTTCTTTCTTTCTTTCTTTCTTTCTTTCTTTCTTTCTTTCTTTCTTTCTTTCTTTCTTTCTTTCTTTCTTTCTTTCTTTCTTCATAAAGGGTCTTGTTCTGTTGCAGGCTGGAGTGTAGTAGTGTGATTCTAGCTCACTGCAGCCCTGAACTTCTGGGCCTCAAGCCATCATCCCACCTCTGCCTCCCAAAGCTCTGGGACTACAGACGCGTACCACCACACCTGGCTAAGTTTTACATTTTTTTGTAGAGAAGGGGGTCTTGCTATAATATGTTGCCCAGACTGGTCTTGAGCTCCTGGCCTCCTCCTGCCTTGGCCTTCCAAAACTCTGGGATTATAGGCATGAGTCACTGTGCCCAGCCAGGATTTTTTTTTTTTTTTTTTTTTTTTTAACTGGAAGCCCATAAGCAACCCAATATGTAAGATAATTTAATTGTTCTGACTATAAATCCAAGTCTTCTGTATTTGACTACCCTTCTTCATGCCTGTCCAGATGCTCTCTTAAAGGCAACAAAAATGTCTTTTTCCCACCCACTGGTGAATTGATGTTAGGAATTCCACAGGTAGAGATTAATTCTTTTGACTTAACATTTCATTCCCATAAAACACAAAGTCTGTAAGGAAAAGCACAGTAGGACATTATTAAGCTTCATCAATCCTTTAAGACTTCAGTGAAACCAGATTTACATTCTTTCTTTGGAGTTGATGTTGATGGATTGAGGGAAGGCCGCTGGATCATGAAGATTTTGCGTGTGAGGAAAGGGACAAAGTCTTGGAAGAAGTTCCAGCAGGAGAAGGGGCTCATTTGGTGGTCTTGCTGAGGCCTGTTGAATCTGTATTGTATGGCCATTTTTGCCTTCTAGATTTGCCCCTCTCACACCATCTTCAGGAAACTTTCAGTGCCTTACTTGCTGTTGGTTTTGATAAATTTTGCTGAGACACTGTATCCCCTTTCTCTGTTCCTGAGCAATATTTTATGTTGCTATTCATGGCAGATCATTCAAAAAGGTCCTGGCCCCCTTTCAGGTGAGATACTCCTCAGGGCCAGCTAGACCACCCCATCCTGTTGTACTCCCATCTTCCAGCCACAGAGATAAGCCAGGGGATTACTGGCAAGAACAGATTCATTTACTTGGTTAACTGTAACACCCCCCTCCCCCCACCCAGGGACCCTTCCATGCCCTACCAGATGGCTTTGCACGTTGTGGACTGGAGATAGATCTTCTCCAGGAAACAACTGCCAACCAGGTAGTTACCTCACACTGCTATTATATATTCCGAGAGAAGCTGATGAAACTACAGGCATTTCCCCTGCATATGCACATCCACACAAAATTGTGTGCTATTCCAGGGGACCCATGGAACATTTGTAGGCTCATTTCTAGAACCTCTATAGGGGTGTCTGGAGATCAGGTTAAAAACCCCTGAAGGAATCCAGACCCTAGAGGTCTTCACTGCCTTGGAAACAGTCATTGGTGATTGCCACAAGTCATTGGTAATTGCCACTATTATCTAAACCCCACAAGCCAGGCTGACACAGATTGCAGAAAACTGAATAAAAATGGGAAAGTCATTCACCTCTTCCCTGGGTTTCAGATTCCTCAACCATAAAGTTGAGATAATAATATTCCCCTGCTTAGCCCACAGGGTTATTGTGGGCAACAGATTAGTCTTAAACTGTTACATATTATTTGAGATTTAAAAACCTGTATGTTTCCAGCGGTAGGAATAGATGAGTAACAAGTCTGTTGATTAGCGCCAGGTGTAAGGTAATAGAGAATGGTGAGGTCTGTGGCAAACAGAAACATGCATTTTGTAAAGTTCAAAATTTATGAAACAAGTGGAGTCTTACAAAAACATCTAAGGGTTAAGTCTAGCTTTGGCTCGCAAGTTGTAGATTCCTGAAAAATATAATGTTGGGCATTTTATTTATTAGCTATTGTTTGAGGAGTCCAGATGGGACGACCAAGGCCTAGTTTTTATGTGCCTAGAGTAGAAGACTATAAATGTAGTATAGTTTGGAGGGTCTTGTTCAAATATCACCCTTTTAGGCCTCCCAGGAACTGAAATGATAACCATTAGGACTTAGAGGAGAGTAGGGTCAGAGAGTGAGGTTTAAGGGATTAATGGTTTTCATTAAGATGCAAATGTGTTATCTATGGTGGAAAGCCTATTGATTCTGTTTGGTCATTAACATCTAAGCACTTGAAGACTATAATCAAAGACCTCTGTAAACTGTAATTATACCTTTTAGCTTTAATATTGCTGTTGGACTACTGCTATGCATACAGTAGTAGTCCAATAGCATTATTGGCCCTTACTAGGAACCAGGATTATACAGATGAACACAATTTTGGCCCTGCCTTCAAAGGCATTTACAATCCATGGGAGACTGGCAGGGCCAACGTGGTGCCTTTTTGTTCACTACTCTACACCTGGGCCCCTCTCAGTACCCAGAACATGGTGGGAACTTAATAAACGGATGGGCCTAGGCATTGCCACAACTCTCTGCAGAGTGTAAGTGCTAAAAGTGAGGAGTAGCAGGAACCTGAGTGAGTTTGTCAGATTAGCTCCAGAAAGGAGAAGAGACTGGGGAGATGGACATGGGTTGCAGGGAACTGGGGGTTGATAAGGAAAGAGTGGGTCTTGCTGAGACTCATTCCTTGAACCTAGCAGGTCTGGAAAGCTTAGTGGGTGGAGTTGCCAGGAAAGGAGAATGTCACAGGAGCAGGGGGAGCTGGAAAAGAGCTAGAACTTGAAGCATCAGCTGGAGCGGAGAAGGTAGCAGGATGACCTGAGGACCCGGTGGAATTGGGGGTGGCAGGCTGAGAAGGCATGGTCAGGTGGGCACTCAGCCCAGGCTGCTAGCAGGCTCCTAGCCTTGGAGGACTTCCCATGAGGTCCTGCCTATAGTTGCCCTCATGAGAACATTCTTTGGATGTGAGTCCCAGGCCTTTTCTTAAGCCCAGTGTTCTCATTCTTTCCCTGGCACCTGACAAAGTGGGTTATCTCGCAATCCTCTCCCAGAGTTAAGTGATAATTTTAATAACTGCAGGATTTTATGTTGGTAATTGGTCCCTCAGAACAGAGCTGTTAATTGCAGCTCTTATCAATGCCTGTTAGAGCAAGCTGGTTTGAAGTGAGAACAATGCTTTCAGGTGTAGCTTGGACTCTTTCCCAGGTTTGGCAACTTGACTTAGTTCAAGGTCAGAATATCCTGTTAGAGTCTGGAGGTGAAGATCTGGAAGCCTGACTCATACACTTGTGGTCAACATCAGCAGTTTTTCATGGTTCCCATAGTCTCACCTACATTTTTTTTTTTTTTTTTTTTTTAGACGCAGTCTTGCTCTGTCGCCCAGGCTGGAGTGCAATGGTGCGATTTCAGTTCGCTGCAACCTCTGCTTCCTGGGTTCAAGCTATTCTCCCGCCTCAGCCTCCCAAGTAGCCGGGATTACAGGTGCCCACTACCATGCCTGGGTAATTTTTGCATTTTTAGTAGAGATGGGGTTTCACCATGTTGCCCAGGCTGGTTTTGAACTCCCGACCTCAGGTGATCCACCCGTCTTGGCCTCTCAAAGTGTTGGGATTACAGGCATAAGCCACCAGGTCCAGCTGACCTACAACATTTTAGCCTCATCTCCTGCCATGTAAACACTCAGTACAAGGACCCGGAGTATTTGCAGTTACTGGACATGCCTGATGTTTTCATGTCTGGAAATAGCCTCTTCTTTCATCTCTGAAAGACTTGGTTTGCTCGTCTTAAAAATGGGTCAGTCATCCCATACGCATAAGATTGCTGTGTGAAAGTGTGCTATGGTTCAAAGAGAATGGATTTGGCGCTCAGATGAACAAAGTTTTAATTTCTTCTCTCCCGTTTACGACATTATTGTATGGTCACGGATAATAACTTCTCAACTAATAAAATGCATATAATCATATTGATTTTATTTGACACATCAAGGCAATCTTAGGCAATATTTTCCTCCCTTTCTCCCTCACCCATGTGTCTTGTCCTGAAAGTCTTAACTCCCTTGTGGATATGTCATGGTGGCTCATTATGGAATTTTTATGCTCTCAGGCTCCTTGGGCTCTCAGAATACCTCTACTCCAGGCCACACTCAAGTAGTTCCACCATTCTCAGCCTACTATTCCCCTTTAATGCAAAATGACCACTCCTCTCTCCCTCATCCCACTCCCCCAAAGAGGCTGGCCTCAATTAGGTGTTGGGAGGAAAGCAATCTGTTTAGCGGAATTCATTATCAATATGCTAATGAACCATCGATCTTTAACTCTTACAGGAATATTTCCCCCATGGGAATATTTGTATTTTCCAGCTGAATTCCTAATCCACGGAAGAATCACCCTGGTAGAACTTCTGGCTGGAGGATAAAGGAAAGTGTAGAATTGCAGGCATTATGGGAGAGGTATTGGTAATAAAGTTGGAGAGGTAGTGTGATGTTCAGGTTGGTCAATTATGCCTTGCTCTGCAGCACCTCAGTTCCCTGCAATGCCTGTACCTAAAGCTATCCCTGGGCAGTGTGTGAACAGAGAACACAGCAATTCCAGATCAGAATCTACAGAGAGATGCTATCTATCTGCATCCCAATACTGTTCTTTCAAAGGTCTGAAGGATTAAGATCTGGCCTGTTGTTAAAGTTATTGTTTAGAATTCGCATGACCCATTTTATTTTCAGAGTTCTTTTTATTCATTAATTAGTTATTCATTTATTTAATGCAGTTTTTAATTGTATGCTTATTCCATCTTGCAAAGGTGGAATTATTCAGAGGAACATTTAAAAGAAATTAACAGTATGACAGAGCTTATAATTGTGCTTTAATCTTAAATTAATATTCCTCCTGTTTTCACGTTACCAGAACAATTATCCCAAAAGGTACCAGAAGCAGGAAATTATGTATTGTCCTATATATGGCATTCCCTCCCAGAGAGCATGCTATTTATCACGGCTTTTTAATCTCCTCTGTGTGCAATGGAAGATAAAACATCTCAACAATATTTCGGTGTTTGGAGAAGATTAAAGCACCCGCAAACGTTTGTGTTTGTTTTATCTACTCCCTCTGCTGTATCTAACTGGGTCAGAGTTTAGGTGGGTTCAGCAATGTGGCTGTTTATTTGGAGTTTCTGGGGACTCTCTGACAAAGTCACATAAGCAACCCTAGCAGAAGAAACTGGAAATATGCAGGTTTCTCTCAATATTTCCTTTTCACAGTACTTCTTTTTCACACTGGTGCTAGCTAGAGTGTGCCTGGTGACATTAGCTGAAATAAGCGTAAAGAGGAAAAAGCCAGCATTTAGATCCCTGGACTGGCTGGGGATTTCTTTTCTCCTAAAGAAGAGCTCCTGACTTGAGGCTGCAACCCTTAAACTGAAGTGCTTTCCCACCTTGTTTGCTTTCATGGGAGGCCCAAGAAAGAAGATCTGGGCTCCTTGAGGAACAGCCTGTTAGAAATTGTATTTGGGTTCTCCAGAGAAACAGAACCGATTGAACATATACATACAACACACACACACATACATACACAAGGAATTGGCTCACATAATTGTGGGTTCTGGCAAGTCCAAAATCTTTAGAGCAAGTTGGAAATTCTGTAAGAGTTGACGTTGCAGTATTGCCTCTGAAGGCTGAAAACTCAGGCAGAATGTCTATGTTGCTGTCTGGTGGTAGAATTTCTTTTTTTTTCAGGAAACTAAGGCCTTCAACTGACCCGTGCATATTATGGAGGATAATCTGCTTTAAATTCAACTGATTGTAAATGTTAATCACATTTTTAAAATGCCTTCACAGAAACACCCAGATTGTGTCTGACCAAACAAATGGACACCATGGTCTAGCCAAGTTGACACATGAAATTGACCATTGCAGAGACCACTTGTCCTGCTGACTGTGGAGTCTGTGATGCTTTCTTCACATGACAAGCAGTGGGCTCTCAGGTGTGCCTGCCCCACCACTGACCATGCATTGTGAGCTTGGTTAATTGGTGACTTCTTCTGTCAACCAGATTCCCTCCTTTGGAGAAAAGCTACATGTGGCCCTTGCAGGATGGCCGGGGTTTGGGTTTTTTTTTTCCCTGTGCTCTTCCTTTTCTCTCTCTCTCTATTTTTTTTTTTTTTTTTTTTTTTTTTTTTTTTTTTTTTTTTTTTTTTGAGACAGAGTCTCACCCTGTCGCCCAGGCTGGAGTGCAATGGCATGATCTCGGCTCACTGCAACCTCTGCCTCTGGGTTCAAGCAGTTCTCCACCTCAGCCTCCTGAGTAGCTGGGACTACAGGCACCTACCACCACACCCGGCTAATTTTTTTTTTTTAGTAGAGATGGGTTTTTACCATGTTGGCCAGGCTGGTCTTGAACTCCTGACTCAGGTGATCCACCCATCTCAGCCTCCCAAAGTGCTGGGATTATAGGAGTAAGCCACTGCACCCAGCACTCCCCTCCATTTTTTTTTTTTTTTTTTTTTGGCCATCACTTCTTGTATTTCTATCCAGCTCTCCTCACCTCCCATGCAGATACGCAGGGCCCTCTCTTACAACAGCATTTAAAAGTACACTTTAAAAAAAATTTTTATATTTATTTATTTATTTTGGGATGGAGTCTCGCTCTGTTTCCCAGGCTGGAGTGCAGTGCCACAATCTTGGCTCACTGCAACCTCTGCCTACTCGGTTCAAACCATTCTCCTGCCTCAGCCTCCTGAGTAGCTGGGATTACAGGCGTGTGCCATCACGCCGGACTAATTTTTGTATTTTTAGTAGAGATGGGGTTTCACCATGTTGGTCAGGCTTGTCTTGAACTCCTGACCTCATGATCAGTGCCTTGGCCTCCCAAAGTGCTGGGATTACAGGCGTGAGCCACTGTGCCTGGCCCACTTTTTAATAAAAGTATTATATATGTGCAGAAAAATGCACAAACCATAAGACTGCAGCTCAATGCATTTTCACCAAATTCATTATGAGCCTCCTTATGTAACCAGCCCCAGACTGGGACGTAGAACATCAGCACTCCCAGAAACCTCCCTCCTGTTGCTACACTGGTCCCTCTCCCCAGCCCCAAGCCCCACCTCTGTTCTAACTCCTAGCACCAGACGTGTATTTTGCATTTTCTTTTGTTGAATTTTATGTAATGGGACAATGCATTGCTTTTTTTTTTTTCCCCACCATAGCATAGTTTTGCATGTGGGAAAGACCATGCTGGAAACACCCTGAGCAACTTTGTCTCTTCCTTCCATCTGTCTTTGCAAGCGTGGCTTCTCTGTTACACATGGGACATTGTGCCAGAGACTGTGGACATATGTAGTTGCCCAAGAGATGTTACAGAACAGCAATCAGAGGCTCTGTGGGGAAACTGGGAAGGGGCCCTGCCTCAGCCAGGCAGGCTCAGGGCAGTTCTCAAAACAGGCTGGCTTCAGCCCCCTCCTGCACCCTTTGAGGAAGCCCCTGTAAGGGAGAGCAGTCCTCCTGATTGGCCCTGTGGAGAAGCGGTGCTGCAAGAACTTGCGGGAACTTGTCCTCCTTGGCAGAGTCCCAGCTAAGTTGCTGTCACCCTTGACCCACCTGTTCTCACCTCTCGGGGACCTCTTGTTCTCTATGAGCTGCTGGTCCCTGATAGACTAGTTGCTGATAAGCATTGTGGTTATCAGTTTCCCACACTGCACCCTCTTGATAAGGCACCGTGAGCCAATGAAGCTCTCTGCTCCAGTGGGGCTGCCTGTGGGGGTGTGTCTTCATCTCCTTCAGTGCCTTCTTTCCTCTTCCAGACCCTAAGTAGGTTATCACCCAAGGCTGTATCCTCCTGTCCTTTATTACATTACTTTTCATCACAGATCTTAGTTCCTCCCATACCTCCTGCCATCCCAACATTATCCCAGGCCCAACCTGCATTTCCACTAGCCGGTGGGACCATTTCTCATAGGCTTCTGGCAGATGCCTCAGACTCCTGCTCCTAAAAACATCCTCTTTTCTCCTGCCATCATTGTGCCACTGTCCTTGCCCAGCTCTCCCCAACCCACCAGTCGCCAGTCCTCTTTCTTCCGCCTGCAGGATCCCCATGTGCCGCCCCTCCTCCCAGGCCCCTCGCCACCATCCTTTTACTCTCCCTGCCTAGCTCTATCTAGAGCGCTGACAGTGTTGACTGCCCTTCCTGCCTCATCCCTCTCCATCTCCAGATTCCCTTCCTCATCATCTGATGCCTTTTTAGGGTCAACCTTCAATTGCTGCTCAGTGCCTAGGGGACAAAGCATCATTAGCTGGCCTGCCATCCCAAGCCCTCCAGGACGTATCCCCAGCCACTCAGCTCGGTGGAGAATCCATGATTTTCCAGACATCCTCAGTTGCACTTCTGCCTTTTCCATGCCCGCCATGTTTGCTGGTGCTGCTTCTGTGGGACATAGCGCTTTAGAGCTGGACAGACACAGGGGGATCACAGAGCTCCAGCCCCTCCTCTCACAGGGCATCCTGGTATTTCCTGCATGCCACCAGCCCATTGTCTTGCAGAGCTTTTCCGAATGGATGATCCCAGCCGGAAGTGATCTTTCCCTTCTTAAACTCCACTGCACTTAACCATGTGGCTCTTACCTTGTACTAGAGTTAATTTTGTATCTGAATATTCAGCCTTCCTGTGGTAGACAGAATAGGGCCAACTCTCTCTCTTCCCCCAAGTACGTCCACTTCCGAGTCCCTGGAACCTGTGGCTCTATTATGTTACACGGCAAAGGGGAATTAAGTTGCAGATGGAATTGAGGCTGCTAATCAGCTGGCTTTGAGATGAGGAGATAATCCTGGATTATCCCTGTGGACCTGGTATCATCACGGTGGAGGAGGGAGGCAGAAGAGTCAGTGTCAGAGTGGTGTGATGTGAGAGGTGCTACCAGCCATACTGGCTGTGAAGATGGAGGAAGGGGTCACAAGCCAAGGAATGTGGGTGGTCTCCAGCTGGAAAAGTCATTGAATGGATGCTCCTTTAGAGACTCTTTCTCAGTGGGGAAGGAAAGTGGCCATGGCAACACCTTGATTTTGGCCCACTGAGATCTGTGCCAGACTTCTGACCTCCCTAACTGTAAGATTAAAAATCTGCATTGATTTCAACCCCTAATTTTGTGGTGATTTGTTACAGTGGCAATGGAAAACTGATACTCTCCAGCTAGATTTTAAGCATTGAGAGGGCAGAGACATTCCTTATACTTCTTTATGTACCCCACAGGGTGTGGCATAGTGCCTTATATACCTTACGCACTCAGTTAATGTTTGCTGTATAGTTCCAGGAAGCTTGGTAAAGAGGGCAAAGCTGGCTTTCATGCCTCCTTCTGCCTTCAGAGTCCCTTAATGCCCTCCTGGGCTGCCATTCTGGCCCCTGGTCATCAACCTTTTCTGTGTTTCATTCCTGATTTTATTTAATCTCTATTAATGAATGATATCTCAAGGTTGGACCCTTCCTGGGAATATTTGCATATAAAAGGCTAGCCCTGTAGTTATAAACAGACCCACACTCAAAGGCACTAAGGGATAGTGGTGGAACAGCCAGGTGATGATGTTGATGGCGTGGTCCTAACCCTCTGGAGGATAGGGAGACAGAAGACATGGACCCTAACCTTTGCTTCTCTGCCAACATCCTGGGTGTCATTAGAGAAACCACATAACCTTTCTGACCCTGAGAAGAGCTCAAGAAGCTCTGCTATCTCACAGGGCAGCCGAACTGAGCACCTCAGACTGGGGTAGTCTTACCCCACTGTGCCGAAGAGTGTGGAAAGCCATAGAATAAATGAGGTGCATCTTCCAGTTGTCTCTATTATAAATGATATTTTTATATTAAAACAAACATGAGTGCATTCCAGGCAAATTGCCTCACTTGCTGAATTTCTATGCAGGCTGCCCCATCCCCATTTCCAGAGGAGGCCTGGAGTTGCAGCCAGCAGGTCCCAGGCTGAGGGCCTTGCTCTTGCTTGCACTTTCCCTTCTCATCAGAGATGAGACTTCTCCCTTTAACCATACCCTGGGCTCAGGCAGGTGAGCAGAGCCCTGGCTGCCTGCTTGCCCTCTGGGATGACCACACTTCTCCCTTTTTTCCCCCCAAGGCTTAGTTTCTGATCCTCTTGCCTCACCTCCTGGTGTGATCAGCTGTGTTACCTCCATCTGTTGTGTGGAGCAATGGTGCTTCCCCTTCTGCTCTGACACAGTTAGCTTCTGGCACGCGGGCAGTGGAAGGGCCTTGAGACATCATGACCACAATCAGAGTTCTGGCCTCAGCTCTGCCATCAGCCAGCTGGGAATCCCACTTCTATGGGGCTCCATTCCTCACTTCTATGGGGCTCCATTCCTCCCTGTGACAGACCGGGCTGGAGTAGACAGGCTTAGAAAAGCAGGCAACCAAGAACCCCAACTCAGAACTCTCTCAGGACTCCCAACACCCTCAGGAGGAGACGCAGCCTTCTCATTATGGCTCACAATGCACTTCATGGTCTGGTCAAGCTTTACCTTGAGGCCTTTGTTTTTATTCACCTTTTGAAACTCTGTGGTCTGGCAAAAATGAATGCCTTGAATCTCCCAGGACATACCCTATTCTCCCTTATTCCCAGGACTGCTCCTCTGTCGCCATGGCTTTCCTGACCCCTTTCTGCCTCTCAATCCCTTAGACTCTTACTTGCTTTTGGGGGGCTCTGCTAAGTCTTCACTTCCTGAAGCAGCCCTTCTGACCCCCTCCTGCTCAGAACTGGTTGGGGGCTACTTTCTTGCAGGATATGAACTTGATTTGGGTGCGATTCTAATGCCCTGTTTACTTGTCTGAGTCATCTTTACCTCATAGGGTCTGTCCACTTTTAGAAGGCAAGACATGTGGTTTGTTCCTGTAGAATCCTCGTGCCTAGAATTGCATTGTCTAGCAGGGTCACCCCTAGCTACAGGTGGCTATTGGGCACTTGAAATGTGGCTACTCTGAATTGAAATGTGCTGGAAGTGTCAAATCCACACTGGATTTCAAAGACTCTGTACCAAAAAAATGTAAAATAATTTTACATTCTCGTTCATCACTTTTTATATTGACTACTTGTTGGAGTGATGTCTTAGGGCATACACACTATGTTAAATAAAGCGTATTATTAATTTTACCTGTTTCATTTTAATCTTTTGAATGTGTTGACTAGAAATCTAAAATTTAAAATCACATATAAGTCTTGCATTTATGACTCACATTATGTTTCTGTTAGGCTGCACTGCTATGGCGTGTAGTGCCTGGCACATCTGCTTAATGAACAAACTGGTAGGCGGATCTGTGTGAAAGGGTAGGTAACTGTCTTCCCACCTCAGGCTCAGCTCATGTTGCTTTGCTCCAAATATGACCCCACAGCCCGCTCATGCTCCGTGCTTAGAGCTGGGCAGCCTGGCTATCAGTGGTCTGTAGACACGAGTCCCTTAGAGTTGGAGTAACCTGGGATGGAACACCCTACTTTAAGCCTATGGACTCTGACTTGCAGGAACCTTGTGCACCTGTGTCCATATTTCCAGGAATAAAATATTAACATGACTTTCTAAACTGAACAGAACAGATGCTCATTTTGATCAATTGCAACATCCCATGATACCGTAAGGGGTGTTCATTCTTACTGGCACTAGGTGAGGACACATTTCTTACTTGAAATTTCTCGTTTTGTAATATTTTGATTCTGTAATCAAGCAAGATGTACTGATTAGATTAGATTAGATTTTTCAAGGAAAGCTCTGCAACCATAAAAGAACAAAGAACCCTTTTCTTAAACAGTAACTGTACCTTTCCTTTGTGTGTAGAACTTTGGCTTTTTCCTCATTCTGTACTTTATGGGGTCATTGTGTAG